>NC_044925.1:2981115-2981868 GCF_003576645.1 Ipomoea triloba | reverse complement strand
CGTCCAAGTGATTGGTCAAAACACGGTAGATTACTACACACCAAGTAATCTGTCGATATGCAAGTGGTTGTTCAACATATCACTCTGTCAATGGCTTGATGTTGAAGTGGTTGTTGTCCGTTGAAGGTGGCTAGGCTTCCCAGCGGATGATCGACCAGATTGCATAACATTCAAGTTGTCGAATCGCCCGTCACACGAAGTGCTTAGTAAACAGGTGTAGGTTGATTGGCGTCCACAAATGCTTCACTCGTCGGTGCAGGTTGATCGGCACCCATAAGTGTTTCGCTCGTCGGTGCAGGTTGTGCTTGGTTGGCTGGTGCAGGTTGATCGGCATCCACAAGTGCTTCGCTCGTCGGTGCAGGTTGTGCTTGGTTGGCTGGTACAGGTTGATCGGCATCCACAAGTGTTTCGCTCATCGGTGCGGGTTGTGCTTGGTTGGCTGGTGCAGGTTGATCGGCATCCGCAAGTGTTTCGCTCGTAGGTGCAGGTTGTGCTTGGTTGGCTGGTGTAGGTTGCTTGACTCCCAAGGTGTTGGTCGACTAATCAACCATCTTGCAAATTCCTTGACATAAGATAATATTCAAGCTTCTCTATGCTTTCTTGCAGTTTTTCAAGTAGTACATTCTCTTATCTCTTCAAGCTTCTCTATGCTTTCTTGCAATTTCTCAAGTAGTATATTCTTCCATCCAACTCTCGCTGCTAACAAACTTGCACAACTTGGCTGCTCTGATGGTTACATTTACTCGTGCATGT
>NC_044925.1:2966840-2980967 GCF_003576645.1 Ipomoea triloba | reverse complement strand
CCCCCCCCAGTGAGGGGAATGACCCCTATTTATACAAAGTGGATTCACTATGCACATGGTGTCTCATACAAGTGGAGGGCATATGGGCTGTCACTCCGCAAAATGCGCATCGGTTTGCTCGAAGTGGTTGAGTTACTCGAGGTGATGAAAACACGGATCCCTTATTCCCGAAAAGTTGTCGGTCGTCACATCAAGCAACTGTTGCGCTCGTGAGCCTCCAATCCACAAGGTGTGTTGCTTCCGATCATGCGGCCGACGGACCGGGTGACCGTTGACGGACAGGTTGGGTGACCGACGGACAGGTGATTTACGGACCGACTAATACATGTGCATATTTACCCATCACTTAGATATGTTTGTTAGGCGGTTTACTTAGTAATTATAAAATTACAAGTTTGATTCTCAGCGGGAGTGATCTATTTGTCTTTTTAATTTGAGCTGATCAATTATGAGGAATCTAGATGATTTAGCTCATTGTGGTCTTGCCAGTTAAGGTCACAAGACAGAGTTTACTCATTGCATACCTTTGATAGTGGCTGCGAGTGGTTTCCCTCTTGACTTTTTTTTTTTTTTTTGATAATGTTTCCCTTGTGGCCTTGTGACTTGTTAACCTTTTTTGGGATAAAGGGAAGTGGACGAAACAAAACTAGAAGGTCACCCCGGGCATATCACACATGACGCGCACAACAACATATCTAGGAGGGCAAGACGATAACAAAGAGAGATCCACCTCGTTGCCACAACTTCTAGCTAACTAGTGCGCAATTTAGTTCTATTCACGGAGAATGTGACAGCACACCGCATTCCAGTTCTTTTCCATCCACATTTGGCATTCATTGATAATGATAACTAGAGGGCTACCACTTTCAGTGCAAAAGTTAACGACCCTGAAAAATTTATTAACCTTAAGTACATGAATAATGCTCAACCTATTTAGTTATTCTTTTCGAGACACGCTTATTTTAGTATGTGGCTACGAGTTTATGTAACTTCAATTCTTCAAATACACTATCAGCAGCAAGCAACAATACTTGTGGGATGAAGCAACAAAAGGTTACTAATTAGTAATTACTAACAAAAGTTATGGATTCCATTATTAACTCCTGATGCGATATCCAAAAGACCTATATGCAGATGAGCAAATAACTATCCACTTATCTAATAGAAAGCAACACCACTTACCCGACAGGCTGCCGGCAATAGGAGGCATGAGGGTGAAATCGTAATTTTAGAGTGTTTAGGGGCAAATAACTATCCACTAATCTAATAGAAAGCAACATTACTTGCCCAACAAAGTGAACAGACTACCGGCAATAGGAGGCATGAGGGTGGAATCGTAATTTTAGAGTATTGAGGGTGTGTTTGGCTGTAGAAAATACAATAAAAATGGCCCATGCAGGTCTCGAACCTGCGACCTTCGCGTTATTAGCACGATGCTCTAACCAACTGAGCTAATAGGCCAATTGATTTTAAATTGTCTACAAACTACATTTTATTGTAGATTAGCTAAAATGCTTAATTCATAAATATGAATCCATGACCGCTTTAAATAATACATTAACAACCAATCCATTTTACTGCTGAGAACAAAGAGGAAGAAGATACCCAGGCAAAGAAAAAATGATTTTACCCCTGAACTTTATGGCTAACTAGTGCTAAGATGACGGAAGAATTAGGAGTGGAAATATTTTGATAATCAAGTATAATATTTGTCCAAATTAAAAGATGAATATCAAATGTAAAAATCGTTATACTTAAAAAACCTTTGCTGAAATTAAATCTTTAGCAAAATAGTATAGTGCTGATCAAACAATATAGCATTTTCCGGGCAGGGAAAGCTGTGGGTGCCACACTAGTCTAATAGAAGGAAACCATCTATATGATGAGAAAAAGACCACCACTTAAATGATACTGTGCTGCCTACAAAATTTGACTTATAATTTACTCATGACAGGTACAAATTAATTATCTATATACAAATTCAACTTTAATTTACTCATGACAAGTACAAATTAATTATCTATATACAAATTCAACTTTAATTTACTGTACACATGATATGTTGTGACAAAATATTTTTATATTTTTTTAACGAGAAACTCACGGTCACTAAAAAAGGGTGTGCATTGTCTGGACCCTCAACGTTTTGATATGCAGCAAGTGGTTTTGAAGCCAATTGTTTTGGAAAACCAACCAAACGTTTATTGCATTATATTATATTGCCCTCAATTTCTTAATTAATCTTTGTATTGCAATTTCTTTGATGTAACTTTCCGCGTTTTGGAGTTTAGGAAAAATTTTCTACGTTCAAAGTCATAGTCAACTACCAAAAATTCTCTTAAGGATTATAAGCATTGAACTCGAACGTTCTGCGTCACATCCATTCACTGTATATATGGGATTGGATCAAACTCAAAGATGAATAGGGTTTAGGGCAATATATATATATATATATATATATATATATATATACTCTGATCTCTGGAGAATCTTGCAAAGAAATAAGAAATGGGTAGACATTCTGTAGTCATGGGTGGTGGGGTGCATGCAAGCGATAATCCAGCTTTCATGGTTTTCATGATTGCTGCCTCTGTCTCTTTGCTTTCCATGGTTGTATTTGCTTGTGGCAGTTTCTTTAGAAAGCGTAAGCCTTCCAAGAGTCCTGATGAAGGAAATAAAACTTCTACCACCGCCGCTTCGGGCGAGGGCGGTGGTGGTGGAAGAAAAGTCGGTAAGGAAAGTAGTACACCTGGTGTGGGACCGTTTTACGAAAATCTCTCAATAGTTAATTTGGGTGTTTTACCGATGCCAGACACTTGCACCGGTGATGCTACCAATAACGACGGTGGTAGTCACAAACATGCAGGTCACGCCCCGATTGGTAGTGACAGTAATCAGGGCGGACATGGTACTACTGACGATCATACTAGTAGCGGGGGTCATACAAGTACCACTCATAGTGTAGGTGGGAGCGATACACATACAACTGCTGTGAGTCACAATAGTGGCGAATATACAGGTGTCACGAATATCGGTGGACATGGTACTACTGACAATCATACTAGTAGCGGGGGTCATATGAGTACCACTCATAGTGTAGGCGGGAGCGATACACATACGACTACTGTGAGTCATAGTAGCGGCGGTCATACAAGTAGTTATACGGATCATAGTAGTAGTGGGTGGAGTGGCAATGACGGCGGCGGGAGCAGTTGGAGTGGTGGTGGAGATTTTGGTAGTAGTTGGGGCGGAGGTTTTTAAGTTTGGGTACAAAAAGCTATGCCAATATGCCAACACATCTTAATCAATGTGTAAGTTGTGATAGAGATTCAAAGTTGAAATCTTTGATAGATTTTATTTTATTTTATTTTATTATTTTCAATGTAAAACTTTTCTATGTACCATTTGATACTGTATAATGTTTGATATTGTGAGGGATGGAGTGGTGAAATTCAACCTTATTTCAATTATTAAGTTGTTTTAAAATATTTGGATGACGATATTAACTTGTTTAAAAATATTTGGATGATGATATTAAGTTGTTTAAAAATATTTGGATGGCGAGGGAAACATGCGGCCAATAAGTAAAGGTGTGCAATGAGTAAACCCAACTTATATGCAATAACTTTTAAATTCTTTTTGCCCGCATAAGCAGCTCAATTGGTCACTTAAGTAAAGTTTCAAAAGAAAAATCAATGATCAAATCTCACCAGCCACAGTGTGGGAACAACCACGCTCTGTTGGGCCAGGGCCCTTGGATTTGGAATTCAACCTTCGGAAGAAACTTATATGCAATAGCTTGCCAACCATGTTTAAAATAAAGCATATCCCTAGTATATCTATTACAAGTGTGCCCAATCTTAACCATAAAGCATATCCCTAGTACATCTATTTCAAGTCTGCTCAATCTTAGCCAGAAAGGTACAAGACAATGATTGGCTTAATGCCCTTTGAAAGGTTGAATATATAAGATTTTGTTAAAATAGTAATGCTACAAATCATAGTTAAAAGAAAAGACGATTAAAAGAAAACCAAAACAAAAGAATATCTTGCCAACATTTTTATCAGTAAAGGGTAATTACTTGCCTATTGTATTTTTTGCGTATAATTCAATGACCTATTTAACTATTTTCTTTTCTAGTTAAAATTTTACAGGACATGTTACCTTTGCAAACAGGAAAGTAGAGTCCAACAAAGCATATCCATGTGTACATGGGACAATCCCAACTAAGTTGGTCAGGAGATTAACTTGGTAACTACGAGATTCCAAATTTAACTCCTCATGAGAATTGTTTATTGACATTATTTGTTTGAGCCGGTTCAGCTACGACAACCTAAGTTGATTTACCTCATTATGCTCCTTTTGCCAGCTAGAGTCAAATGGTGAGCTTCCCCCATTGCAGTAGAGCATAGCATCAGGCTTTCCCCGTAAATCAAAGATCTGAACGCACACTATTCGCAACCCCTTCGTGCCTAAATGAATGCAATGTAGTTTGCAAATACAAGAAACTTGCAGCTCATACTACCTAATATTGCCTTCAGATGTTATCCTAAAAGCACAATGTTCAGTATCTACTCCATTAATGGATCCTAAAAGGGTGACTGCAACCCTCTTACCCTCCACAATGTAAATGCCAGAGCTCTATAATAACCATGGAAAAATACAATGCAGAGACTTCTTTCCCACAAAATGCAATTCAAGAATGTAATGAATTCCATAAGCTTTGCAATGAATGTAAAACAAAACAAGAATGTAATGAATTCCATAAGCTTTGCCAGGAATGTAAAACAAAACAAGATTATCCTCAACTAATAGTAATAGCCATCAACATCTTACAGCAATTTCTGGACTCAAAAAGCACAAACAATTCACCACTTTCTTATTTTCACTAAGCACAACCTCCCATCACCATCATTTTCCTTTCTCCTTTCTCCATCATATATATATATAAAGATAAAGATTCCAAATTTAGCAGTGCAAGAAAAAAGGAAAGATCAATAAAAAGCAATGAATAATAGAATAAGACAATAAGTTCTCTCCATACTTCATTCTATTATTGGGGGTTCCAAAATCGAAAGAATAGAAATCTCAAATCCTCGCACAGTAAAGCATAGAACTCAAAATTTTTACCAGAGCATTGAAAAGTAATCTGATAGGGAACTAATTTCACAAACACGCAATACCAGATGAGGGATTGTACAAAACTGGGAAGAAATTAGGTCAAAAGAGGAAAAGGCAGGTTTTAGTCAATTGCAGACGAAGACCTGGGAGGGCAATCGGGAAGCTTCGGGCTTGGTGAAGCAGGAGTCATCAATGGCGTCGCTGTGGCACCACCGGCATTTGGGGCTCTGTAGGCACTGAGATTTAGACCCGATGTCGCCGCAGTCGGGTTGCGGGTTGCGATTGATGACCCGCCGGATCCCCAGAGGCTTTCGGATCTGATCGGAGACGGCGGCGTTTAACGGCGATAGAAAGGCGAAGAGAACAACCAAACAGAAAATAATGAAGTGTTTAACGGCGAGTGACATTTTTGCAGAGAAAGGGAAGAAAGCGCCGTCTGTAATGGCACGAATCTAGGCAAGTTGGCAGGGCTGAGGGTAATATCGTAATTATAAGATAAAGGGCCGATTTATATGTTAATGTGGAATTAAAATTAATTTGGCCCATGCAGGTCTCGAACCTGCGACCTTCGCGTTATTAGGCCCTTTGGATTGCATGTTCGTGATAGTGGTTAATGGCCTTTTGGGTTGCATACAGAAAATGACAGAAGCTTTAGCATGGTGCGAGGCCCTCATGTGGATCAAGGAGCGTGCATACACCAATATTCGCGTTTTAACCGATCCTATATTGACTTGATTATTCGAATTGTAATTCTTCATTAGTATAGTACAATATAAAGGCTGTGTGATTTAGTATATTTGTAGGGATAGGAACCCCTTAACCAGCTCTAGTCAAGGGTGAGGCGTACATAGGAGTGCGCAAAATATTGATTAACCGACCGCTAACCGCTAATCGATCAAAAAAATCGGTTATCGGTCGGTTACGGTTATTACTTTCAAAAAAAATTCAGTTTTTCAGTTTTTCTACGTTTATTGAGAGTCGGCACCGACCGATAACCGATATATATATATATATATATATATATATATATATATATATATATANACCGATAACCGATATATATATATATATATATATATATATATATATATATATATATACATATAAGCCCATAGTTGATAAGAGTGAGAGCTCAAAGTCCAACCCACTAGCCCACTGCCCACGCCTAAGGGTTGTTATGCCGTGGACCCAGGTCCACCTTGCAAGGTGGACCTGAGTCTACATTCACATACACTATACTCTACATTCACAATTTGTAAACTCCACATTCACACATTACAGGATTATATGTTTAATAACTATACTCTACATTCACATACACTATACTCTACATTCACAATTTGTAAACTCCACATTCACACATTCAAAACTCTATATTCACAGGTCCTATACTCCACATTCACAACTTGATAACTCCATATTCACACATTACAAGGCTACAAGTTGCTAGAACTTCTTTAACTCTATTACAGATTCACACATGCATAACTCTACATTCACAATTTCTATACTCCATATTCACAATTTGAAACCTCCACATTCACACATTTCTGGACAACTCTACATTCACACAATCATAAATCTACATTCACGATTTCTATACTCTACATTCACACTTTGAAATCTCTACATTCACACATTTTTGGACAACTCTATATTCAGCAATATGTTTATTAACTTACAAAAAAAAAAGAAAAAAAAAAGAAGACAAAAACGACGTATTTTTGGACCCAAGTCCACCTTGCAAGGGTCCATAGCATAATTTGCCCCACGCCTAAATCCTAAATCCTAATTGCAAATTCAATCCTAAATCTAACAATCCTAAATCCTAATTGCAAATTCGCAAATCGCAATTCCCAAATCCCACTCCTCAGTCGACGGCTCGATGCTCTCGGCTCTCCCATCCACTCGTCTTCTCCGACGGTCCAACCTCCATTGTTGGATTTGTTGCTCTACGAAACTTCTCTAGTCCACGCCTAACTGCCTAAGTCTACCGTCTACGCCCTCAGTCCTCACGGCCTCACCGCCCTAGCCCCTCACGCCATCACGCCCAGTTGGTCGAGACGCAGACACCGGTGACCGGTGATCCCTTTCCGCCCACTCGACGATGCCCAGTTAGTCCGTCCGACAGTCCACCTCCGAACCTCCCCCTCAGGTAAATTTTTAATTTTTGTTTTAAATTTTTTTAATTGGCAATATTTTATTAAGTGTATTTTTTTTATGAATAAATCATTTTATTTTTAATACTAAATATGTTATTACATGTTTAACAGTTTAAGTGTTTAATTAATTTGGTAAATTTTTTATTTCTTTTACTGCTAGAGTGCTTGTGCAGTAGTGCCCTGTGTTTTAAAGTTCTAATTTTCATTTTTGAGTGTTTACTGTTTAGTGTTTTGTAATGTTTACTTGTCTTGCAATGTTGCTGCTTGTTTTAATTTGCATTGTTTTATTATATAGGTTTGAACTTTGAAGGAATTGAAGCAATTTGGCAGAATGTTCTTCAATTTTTCATGGATTGTTTTTGTAGTTTGTTTGTCACTTTGGTTTAAATTAATTTGTTGATTGTACTTTTTGTTGATTGTGAATTTGCTCTTTGAACTTTTGGGCAGTGCCTAGCAGTGGCCAGTAACTTTTATTTTGGTCTAAAAGTTTAAACAGTATGCATGCATATGTAATTTTTCATTTGAATTTGGAATGTTGAATTTTGGTCGGTTTTTTGGTAACCGACCAAACCGACGGTCGGTCATAGAACCACCTTCGGTCGGTTACGAGGGTCAAAAATTTCGGTCGGTTATGTAACCGACTGACCGTTTGCTCACCCCTAGGCGTACAGAGTCACAGAGTGAAATGATGTACCTCCAGATTTTCTTGACCCTTTACTTACGTAATAAATGATTTATTTTGCTTACGCACTACATTGTATAGCTAATACTCCGTATATTTTTGTATTTACAATGTAACTCCAAATATATATACCAATTAGGGGTAGATAATTCGGTTCATTCTTTTTGTTTGAACCGAAACAGATCTAACCGCTTTAATTCGATTTCGATTTCGATTTATAACTATTTTTCAATCGATAACATTTTGTTCTAAATCGAACGGTTCCGATAGCGTACCAAATTGAAAACTATTTTTTTTAATATAATAATAATAATAATTAACCTAATCCCTAAAATGTAAAATCCCTACCCAATTTTCGCTCCGTCCTCTGCATCTTTGCTCCTCCCCGGCTCCCATGAGTCAATGCCTTCTGCACTTCTGCGATTTCTGCCTTTCCGGTCAACGCCCCGGCGCCGGCGAGAGCTGAACTTCGCCTCCAGTCTCCACTGCGAGCAGCAGTTGACGACGTTGCTATACGTTCCTTCCCATATCTAGAAGCTCTCTTATTTGCTGAGGTACGT
Organism: Ipomoea triloba; assembly: GCF_003576645.1. Lineage (NCBI taxonomy): Eukaryota > Viridiplantae > Streptophyta > Magnoliopsida > Solanales > Convolvulaceae > Ipomoea > Ipomoea triloba. The sequence goes on along the minus strand of NC_044925.1, from coordinate 2,972,441 downwards.
TCCACTCGGTCTTTCCCGTCTTAGCTTCGAGTCCATCCAAAGGGATTAGAATTCCATTTGGCTGCTTCTCATCTCAGAAATTGCGTAGATTTCTTGACTAAAGTTTGGATTTTTAGGGTGAATCTCAATCTGGGCTTTATGTGTTTACACTCTGTAGTCATAGTAATTATTCTTGTGCTGCTCAGTGAATCTTGATTGTCTCTATTATAAACATTGCTAATTTTCAGTTATAAAGAGTCTGCTGTGTAAACATTGCTAATTTGCTGTTATAAAGAGTCTGCTTTGTAAACATTGCCAGTTTGCTGTTATAAAGAGTCTGCTGTGTAAGCATTGCTAGTTTGCTGTTATAAAGAGTCTGCTGTGTAATCATTGCTAATTTGCTGCTACTTTGGTGTTGTAAACATTGGTAATTTGCTACAATATTCATTATTGATTTATTGTTATTAAGTGTTAGTATGTTACTTTGCTGTTATAATTTATAAACATTGCTACTTTGCTATGATATTCTTTATTGTTATTAAGTGTTAGTAATACTAACTTATTATGTTACCTACGGCTGTGGCCTGTTTAGTTCTTACTGTTTAATTATTTATTAAGTGTTCTTACCGTGTAGGCCTTAAATAGGCTTTGAAGTATTTTAATGGCTTACATATTAAATAGCCTTTTAAAAAGGCTTCAGCCGAGGCCAGACCAATTATAGGCTCAGGCTTAGCCTAACAAAAAGCCTACATACGGCTCAGGTTTTGGCCTTAGATTTTCATAGCAGACCCAGACCTAATTTTCTATAGCTCGGTCTATTTCCATCCCTGTAGTCAATAAACAAAAGTGGAATAAGGTCACAAAATTGTTTTTATTTTTTTAATTCTTTACAAATTTCTTGACATGAGTGACGAGTTAATGTAAAATGACACGATTCATTTCTTGCTCCAGAAAATGTTCAGACTCAACAGTACAATCCCCACCAGCGCCCCCGTTAAGCCCTTTTCTTTGTCCCGCCACCTCTCCGCCTCTCTTACACTTCCAGTGTTGTCGTCGGCCCAGCCAATAGACGCTGTTACACTCTCCAACCACATCCTCAAGGAAGACCCAAAGACCTTAGCTTCAACCCTCCACAACTTCACCCAATGGACCCCAGAGCTCGTCCAAGCCGTCCTCAAGCGCCTCTGGAACCACGGCCCTATGGCACTCCAATTCTTCAACCACCTCGATCGCCACCCATCTTACGCTCACTCTGCCGCTGCATTCGACCACGCCATAGATATCGCCGCCCGGATGCGCGACTACAAGACTCTTTGGAAGCTTGTGGCTCGGATGCAGGCCCGACGGCTCGGCCCTCGCCCCAAGACATTCTCTATCATCATCGAAAGGTACATTTCTGCTGGCAAAGCCGATAAGGCATTGAAGGTTTTCTTGGCTATGCATAAACACGGTTGCCCCCAGGATTTGAATTGTTTCAATACGTTTCTTGATGTACTCTGCAAATTGAGGCGTACAGAGATGGCCTATAGGCTGTTGAAGATGCTTAGGGGTAAATTCAGAGCTGATACTATTACCTATAACATAATTGTGAATGGGTTTTGTTTGATTAAACAAACACCTAAAGCTCAAAACATTTTGAAGGAAATGGTAGAGAGAGGATTGAATCCAACCATAACCACATATAATATAATGCTTAAAGGCTTTCTTCGAGCAGGTCAGATTAAGGAAGCTTGGGAATTTTTCTTGCAAATGAAGAAGCGGAAGTGTGATATTGACATAGTGACATATACAACTATGGTTCATGGTTTTGGAGTTGTTGGTGAGGTTGATAAAGCTCGGAAGATATTTAATGAGATGGTTGGAGCTGGCGTGCTTCCTTCAGTTGCAACTTACAATGCTTTGATTCAAGTGTTGTGTAAGAAGGATACTGTGGAAAATGCTATTTTGGTGTTTGAGGAGATGGTGAGGAAAGGTTATGTGCCTAATACCGTGACCTATAATGCGGTTATTAGGGGATTGTGTCATAGAGGGAGGATGAATGAGGCTGTGAAGTATTTAGATAAAATGAAGGACGATAAATGCGAGCCAAATGTTCAGACTTACAATGTTATTGTCCGCTACTATTGTGATGAAGGAGAAATCGAGAAGGCTCTAGAGGTATTTGACAGAATGAACTGTGGGGATTGCTTACCCAATCTGGACACGTACAATATCTTGATCAGCTCAATGTTTGTTAGAAAGAAATCAGATGATTTGCAGGTGGCTGGCAGGTTGCTAGTGGAAATGGTGGGTAGAGGATTTCTGCCTAGAAGATTCACCTTCAATCGGGTTTTAAATGGGCTTTTGCTCACTGGCAACCAAGATTTTGCAAGAGAGATCTTGAGGCTGCTAAGCGAATCTGGCCGTCTTCCTCACCATTTCAAATTGTGAATCTATTGCAGTTTCCTGCAAGATTATGAGCAATCCTTGTTGCATATGGAAAGTTATAAGACTGTTGATGTCTTTGTTGCTGAAACAAGGAACCTGAGATGACAAATGACCTATAAAAAGGCATTGTAAGTCTAGCAGTACAAGGATGCCCTAAGTCTTGAATGGTAAAATTCTGAAATGCTACAATATGAAACCCTCACCCCTACCATAAATTCCAATAGAGGGTGTTTGGAACTAAGCTCACAAATACAACTTCAATGAGATGCGAAGCCAACAGTTCCTATGGTGAATCAATGAAGACAAGACTACCAGTGCAAGTTGATTTGAGAGTTTTGAAAATGAGGTTGACAGACCAAAACAGGATCTGAGTCCAAGAACACAAAGAGTTGCCAATTTCCCCCCTTTGCTCTTGTAACCAAGGCCAATGTTTAAGCTTCTGACAGCTGTGATAGAATAGAGATGATTTCTCTCTGCAAGAACCTACCATCAATTTATCCGTCTCAGTATCACAACCAAAGGTATTGAATTCAGCTTTGCTCGAGTTGTTTAAAATAAACTGTTTGGGGAGTGGAAGCATATATCCTAACTTACTGTATGAAGCTATCCACCTAAGTCCAATTGGCTAAATTTCCAAAACAATAATTCTCTAAAGTATTTTACTAGGGAACCAAAAGAAATCGTCATATAATGCTATATGCAACCAAAGTTTTGTACTCGCTAACATGGCTTTAGCTAATTTAATTCTTACAGTTTGAGTTGTGCAGTTGCTTAATCTAATCGTTGATGAAAACCATGGCGGTGGTGAACCTCCGCTCTTTGCTGCTATTCTTTGCATTTCTTTGCTTCTTCTTGATCCTCTACGGCGAATGGCAAGATACACACATGGAAGTTCAATACACCGACATTGACTACCTTGTATTCTCCGACGCCGCTGCCTTGATGGCCAAAGGGGATTCCCCCTACTAAAGATCCACCTATCACTACTCACCCTTAATCGCTTTCCTCGCATCCCCAATTCCTTCCTTCACCCTTGGGGAAAATTCCTCTTTTCTGCTTCAGGTATTTCTATACATTCCATTTTAGTTGTGCTATTATTTTCTGAATTTCTTGTAGTTCTAAAAAAAAGTTTCTTTTTTTCTTTCTTTTGGCTGCAAAAGTGTTCTCTAAGGACCTTTCTATATTGAAATGTTAATTGTGTCGTGCGGCAGATCTGCTGGTGGGGTTTCTCATACACAAAATCTTGAAGCTAAGAGGGGTGCCGGAGGAATTGAGTACCTATTCTGTTATGGTCTAGCTTTTCAATCCATTTACCTTTACCATTGGAACTTGTGGAAACTGTGAGCCCATTGTTTGCGCTATGGCTCTTTGGATCATTGTTGGTCTCATGAATGGTAAGTCTTTAATATCTTTTAGTTTAACTTCAGAAATTAGTTGTGGAAGATTTATACCTGCATTGCAGTTTCTTACCCTTGCCAACAAAGGCAAAATTCTCTCCACCTCAGGTCCCCACACCCGACCCGACAGGACATTGGATGGCTAAATCATGGTGACTTAGTAGCCCATTAGTTGAGAGGACCAGTGCTTGGCTCCCATAAGGAGCCCACAACAATGGGTGTACCCCTACACTGCGGTCGTCAAGCTCGATCCTTTGTCCTTGTCCACAATCTACCACCTAGGAACCAACTGAGCTACCCCGTGCAAGTTGCATTTGCAATTTCTTAGCTCATTGAGCAGGTTACTAAACCCATATTTATTTCATTTCTTCATTTTGCCAGTTGGTTTTAGCTCTAAGACAATGTTACATGAAATTTAGTACTATTTAATGTGGCTTTCTTTGATTAATTCATAGTTCCTATACATAACAGTTATGTACATTTAAGTAAAAAACTCATCTTTAATGTGTCTGATGTTTTTGTGACCACAGATTGTCTTATACAAGCTGCACTTTGGTATGGATTTGTTGTCCACTTGAGAATCTATCCTATAGTGTATGCACTCCCAATTATTTTGTTTCTTGATCCTCTAAACTTCCAGCCTAGTAAGAAACCCACACTTACAGATTGGAGTGCTCGAAAGCCCCAGGTAGCAAAGAGTTCAAGTCGTAGAAAACTTCCTGATCTGCATTCTCTTTGGTCTTTCTTCACGAGCATGTTTACTTCTTGGAGGAGACATGCGTTTGGTTTTATTTCTGGTTCTGTGTTCTTTATCTCAACTGGATTTTTCTTCTACCTATATGGATGGGAATTCTTGAATAAAGCATTGTTATATCATCTCACTCGTACAGACCCGAGGCACAATTTTTCGATATACTTCTACCACATATATCTGAATTATGAACGCTATTTCTCAATCTTGGAGAAACTCATTTCTTTTCTTCCTCAGATTATGGTGCAGCTTGCTCTCATCTTCTGTTTTGCCCATGACTTCCCATTTTGCTTTTTTTTTTTTTTCTTTTTTTTTTTTTTTTTGTGCTGACAGTTGCATTTGTTGCATTTAACAAGGTTTGTCAATCTTTTCTAGGCGTAATTTATTACAATTATGCTCAAAAAAATATTTATTTTTCATTCTATGTTTAAAAAAATGAAATATAATATATGACAATATATTTAACTTAAGCAAGATGTCATTCTTCCAGGAAAATAACTCATATCCTAATATTCACAAATAAGATTATCAATATATAACATCACATCATTCAGTTCATAACTCATTTCCTAATATTAGCATAAGAATGATGATGATAACTCTCATTCTGTGTGTATATAGGGTTTAATTAACGTGAAAGAGATTTCCCTACAAGAAATTTGATATATAGTGATAATTTTGTAAATATATGTAAAATTTTCACTGCATATTGGAGAATAAGGACTAACAAAATAGTTTTTGATAAAAGTAGCATCACTTTGGTGAAAAAAAATCTTTATGGTAATTTATATATATATATATATATATATATAAGTTGAATAATGTATAGGTGGTGGGTAAAGTTGATAAAGACTGGATTCATTATGATATTGGTTTTGCAATTGTAGCTCCAGCTTCGATGTGAAAATCAAGTTGAATAATATATAGTTGGTGGCTAAAAGCCTAAAACATGTGAAAATTTCATAAAGTTTTTATCTTATACTTCTTTATATAAAGAAATTAAACTAGTTACAATATATTGCTTTTTTTTTTTTTTTTTTTTTTTAA
>NC_044925.1:2887742-2966372 GCF_003576645.1 Ipomoea triloba | reverse complement strand
TTTTTTTTTTTTTTTTTTTTTTTTAATCTCACATTTGCACCACCCATGTCTTTATTTTTTTTTTTAAACATGTTTAATATTTTTAAAATTTTCAATAACATTAAGACTACATTATTAAGATATCTCAGTTCTATCTAAAAATGTTAACATTATCTAACCTATAAGAGGTACTAACAGAGAGAGTATCATCCAGGGCTCTCCAAAGAAAGGTTTTCCACTTTAGTGGGAGTTTAAGCTTCCAAAGGGTGCTCCATTTAACAAAACCTCCGGTTACAAAATCATAATCACCCACAATGACCCTATAACCACTCTTCACAGAATAGCAACCCTTTGGGTCACCATGCCAAAACCACGAGTCTTCATAATGCGAGATCTTGGTTATTCGTGCCACATCCTCCAGGTTGAAAATATCATTCAAAATAGAAGTGTCCTACATACTTCCCTCGTCATCCAACCCAGACACCAACGAACCACTCAAGTATCTAGGCATGGGTGTTTGTACCATTGGACTTGGATTATCATGCAGCTAGGGAGATCCCTAAATTAAGGTAGATCTACCATTACCAATCCTCCGTCTTACACCCCAAGAGACAAGTCCGTGGGCAGCCATAATACTACCCCAGCAGTAACTGGGGTAACAACCTATAGAAGCATCCGAAGACCTTGGGTAATACCTAGCTTTATAAATCATAGCAACCAACGATTGAGATTCTGTTAGGAAGCGCCATGCCTGCTTGCCCAACATAGTCAAATTGAATGCTCGCAGGTCCTTGAACCCCAACCCCAAATTTCTTTGGCAAGCGATCTTAGGCTTTCCAATGAATTCTCCTCTCACTCCCAGAGCCCCACCAATAACGGTTCATGAATCTCTCAATGGACAAACAACAATGTTGGAGTGATTAAATATTCTTTGATTTCATGATGAATGTTTTTGAGTTGGATTGTTCTAATTAATGAATTTTTATTTTACTTTAATATTAGCATCCTATATGAGAATTGATTTTGTGTATTAAAAAAAATGTTAAAGTTACAAATAAAAAAGGAAAATAATTCATTTTCCATTTTTGTCTTCGCAAGTAAACATTGGAATAGCCCAGAAAACTCCTCACCCCGACACTACCTCGAATCTTGAGTCCTTACAGATCCTCCGAAGAAGTCGTACACTCACTCCCATATCTCGAGGATTCCGAGATAATAAGAATCAAATCAAAGAAAAACAGAAACAAAAGTCAGCAAACGAATAGAACCTTTAAACTTTGTTTCTTCCGTCAGGTATGTGTATATGTATAGTGCAGAGTTTGATGCTTTTACTCGTAGAGAACGGAAAAGACGACAACTTTAACGACATTGGCGCTATGGGTTTGGCCAGAAATATCTTTTCTTTTTCTTCTTCTTATACTTTTTTTTTTTTTTTTAATTATAGGCTGTTGTTGGGCTGGATGAACACAAGAAATTAGGAGATTTTGTGCTTGTGGGAATGTTGATGTTATTGGGTATGTCAGTAATTGAAAGGTTTTGGGTGATAAAGAGGGGGAATTGATTGGTTTCAGGAGGGAATTGAGGCGGGATTTGCGTGTTTATTGAATTGTTTATGAGGGTTCTTCAAATGTTTGATAATTGGGGAAAGTTTATATGTGTAGTGGTAGACACTGGGAAATGGGAATCTTGGAATTGACTTACTGAATTATAGCTACTGGAAGTGACTGTCCCAGGCTGTTGCTTAGCTGGGTGTTATTTCTGGAATCTATTAGAAGGTTTGACATTTTATTGATTCTAACTTGAAGTTTCATTGGGGTTTTGAGAACACAAAAAGAACCCCAGATCAGTGTTGTTTAATTCTGGGAGTGAATAGAAGCTGGTGTTGATGATTGATCTTACTGCAATGTGAAATTGGTTTGGTTGGTGCATATAAGCAGGTTAAGAAATGGTTTCAAGAATTCCTGGCTGGGCTGCATATGCTGATTGTGATGGTGTGCTTTCAGGTTTAATCTTGGAGTTTATAGTTTGAGGCCTGGATTGTATTGAAGGGACTTCATGTTAGGAAGCTATAACTGGCAAAGGCGCAACTTTATTTCTTCAGAGACCGCCACACATTTTCGAGACGTTGGGTGTTGGACTTGATTTTTACCCTTGACCGACCTCTGCCCAACAATCCCTCAGCCATCAGGGGCTAGACTTGGCCTTTATCGGCCTCTGCTCAACACTTCAAGTTCACCATACAATGGATGATGCTTGTTATAGCGCCAATGCGTTGCCTCCTTTCCTTGCGAAGACGTATGAAATGGTGGATGATCCCTCCACTGACCCCATTGTATCCTGGAGTCAGAACAACAAGAGCTTCATTGTCAAGAACCCACAGGAATTTTGCAGGGATTTGTTGCCTAAATACTTCAAACACAGCAACTTCTCGAGTTTTATCAGACAGCTGAATACTTATGTAAGATAATCATTTAGTATTTTAGTCCTAGGTTTGTGATCTTGATTCTATACTGAAACCGTTTACTTTCTTGTTAACCAGGGATTCAAGAAAGTTGATCCCGAGCAATGGGAATTTTCGAATGAGGACTTTGTTAGAGGTCACCCTCACCGTTTGAAGAACATCCATAGGCGCAAGCCAGTTCACAGTCATTCCGCGAAGAATCTTCATTCTTCTGCATTGAATGAATCCGAAAGGCGAGGGTACAAGGATGATATCGAGAAGCTAAAGAGTGATAAGGAGTCACTTCAGTTGGAACTAAAACGACACGAAGAGGACCAACGAGGATTTGCGTTCCAAATGCAAGGGCTGTCTGAACGGGCGCAGCAAGTAGAGCAACGCCACAAGAGCATGTTATCCACTTTGTCTCGAATGTTGGATAAATCAGAGCTTGCTATAGGTCTCGTGCCTCGATTGGGATTACCCGATAGAAAGAGAAGGTTGCCAGGAAACAATTACATGGACTATAATCAAGAAAGCTCTTCACAAATTTCGACTAGAGAAAATTCGGTTTCAACTTCTTTTGTAAATGGAGAATGGTTAGATCAGTTGGAGTCTTCTGTGATCTTCTGGGAGAATACGTTACAAGCTGTTTGTCAAACCGGGATCCAACTGAATTCAGCACTAGAAGTGGACGAATCTACAAGTTGTGCTGGTAGCCCATCCACACAGCTAAGCAGGGAAATTGGAGCTAACACTTCTAGAATTGATGTCAATTCAGAGCCTAATGCTCCCAAAATTCCCACGAAAGAGCAAGCAGAAACAAATGTGCCAACCCGAGTAAACGATGTGTTCTGGGAGCAGTTTCTTACTGAGAATCCTGGCTCAACTGATCCACTGGAGGTACAGTCAGAAAGGAAAGATTATGATGGCAAAAAAAGTGAAAGAAAACCAGTTGACCTTGCAAAATTTTGGTGGAACAAGAATAATGTAAATAGCCTTACAGAACAGCCAGGACATCTTACTCAAGCCGAGAAAACCTGATTTGGTTGGTTATGTAATATTCTTTTCGGAAACGCATATTCTGTTTTAATTTTCTGCATCTATGTGCTGCATACCAGAGAGAAACTTTTTAAAATCAGGGAGTAGATAGAGATATTGAATCATTAATACCATTATGCTTTTCACAATGCTTATAGTTGATTCTTATAGGTGAATATGTTCTGAAACAGCATTGCTTAGGAGCTTTGAAATTCCATTTGAGAATGGGGGACTCAAAGTGGTGAAGGTATTTGCATTATCTAGAGAAATGGGTTCTTGGTGTCAAAGATGATGACATATATATATATCGTGCTAATTTTACGTCTAATTTATGTTGATTGATTGAATTTTTCCTGCTTGGAATTGCAAAGCATTGAATTGGTTGAAGAATTATTCTTTTCATTAGAAGTTACACTAATAAATCTGTCAGGTTTGGTTTTGTTTGAGACAGTGAGCACCCACCCAAGAAGTTTTCTCAGGCCCCTACAAGTTTGCAAGATGTGAAAAAGCTATTTGTCACATTAGTCCCATGCTATTCATTCTTATGTTTCCAGCTTGCAACTTTAGATGGTTTTTTTTTTTTTTTTTTTTAAATAAATTTTTATTTTGAGTGACGAGAGAAACCCGCAACCACTATCTGAGGGCGTGCACTGGGTAAACACTTTCGATGGTTTTTGTACAATATTTTTCTGGTCTAACTTACAAATTTCATGTACTACATCTTCTAGTCCGAATTATGCCCATACACTTGACACTAATCGAGAAAAGCTCTAGCGCAAAACCTCTTAATGTGGTGCATATGCTCAAGAATTGGTCATCCTACTTTATATTGGCGGGTCGGTTATCGATTGTTTCAAACTGTTGGGTTTATATAGGCTGTATTTATCTAATTGATAAAAGAGAACAAGAATTTCCCTCCCCACCACCACTCCCTTCTACCCACTAGGGGGTCCAACTTGGTTTGTTTGTTTTTGAGGTGGGAATTTTTTTCACCATGCAACTTAAATTGAAGAACTAAACTATATTCGCAATTAGCTTATCAATTGTTCTAAACTGTTAAGTTTTTATCAACTGAATTTATCCATAATTCAGTACACTTATATAGTAATATATACAAATATAGTAATATATACTACACTTTATCCCACATGATAAAGTATTCATCTTCAAAATACCACACTAGCCACCACCGGCACCACCACCACAACACCAGGCTATCATTTCAATGCCATCAAGAAAAAGCTAAGGATGATGCTCTTTAGTGGAGTCACTGATTATATATTATTGCTTTAGTCTAATACACGCCGATAATGATAGGTCAACGAACCATAATGCAGAAGAAGATTGCTCAAAAAGAAAGGCAAAGCAAAATCATCAAATATCATATACTATAAGTATATAGTGAAGTTGGATACCATATATTTATATATAGTAAACAAAACAATGGATGGTATCAGCTTTCTGGAATACCAATTGGCGCAGACACCATCATTTTAAAGAAGAAAATGCTTTTTTTTTTCTTCCCACCATCCTCTAAGAACCAACACCAACTTGACTTCCTTTATTTACCATTAGCCCATCACTATATTACTTCGTAAAAGATTTGCACTCCAAACTCGAGAATTCCTCTCAAGATGAGTTTCAACATCATTAGATCAGTCCTTAGAAGGCGACAGTAGGACTTGGATACAAGTATACCGTGACTACCAGCAAAGCAAACTATTAATCTTACTTTAGATTGTTCAATCATATAAGTTGTGGTCATAGATCAATCCCTAGAAGGCGGCAATAGGACTCAGACAACAAATACACTGCGATTACCTGCGAAGCAGACTATTAACCTTACTTTTAGATTGATCAATCATATAAGTTGTGCTTAAAAGACTAGTCCCTAGAAGGCTGCAATACGACTCGAACACTAGTACACCGCGACTACCAGCGAAGGAGACTATTAACCTTACTTTAGATTGATCAATCATATAAGTTGTGCTCAAAAGATTAGCCCATTACTATATTCTTTTGTATACTAGTCAGATGTGTCCCTGAAACACGCCCCTCTCACTTGTAATTTGGCATGAGGCTGATTCTAATACTAAATTGAAACATGTAATTCATATCAACTAAAAGACGGATAGTTGGATTACACATTTATATTTATATATATCATATACCCAACACAATGAAAAACAACACGAGAAGAACATTTATTTCATTGTTACCAGTAATCTAGTCTCAGATGTTAGAGCAACCCACTACTAGGAAGTGGTCAATGTTGATATCCTATGAGTAGTTGATTCAAACATATGCTTGGTGTTCTTATTTTATTTTATTACTAATGTATCACATGTTGTCTATCATCTCTACTTTTAGAAACATAGAACATCATATAATGTGACTTTGAAATAAGTTTTAAAGGTAAATTAACTGAAATAATTAATTCCACTAAAACTCCTTCAATTAGTAAGTTTTTTCATGTTTGATTATCGACTTCAAAATCAATTATATTTGGTTGACTATTGAAAATCTTTTGAATTCAATCTTACGCTACAAATCTGTTAGGAGTTAGGATCAAATTTAATGGTGAAGTTGTAATTTTCTTACGTGGAGCCTTAAAACTTTCATAATTAGTTTAGTTATTTTAAATGATTCATGGATTAAAAGTCAAAATTAGACTTCACATTTTATATTCTTACCACACATTAAATTTGATTTTGACTGCTTTAAAATTTAAACAAATTAATGAAGACTTTAAAACACCAACATATGGAAATTACAACTTTACTCCTGAAAGTCAAAATTTGGTGGTTGGCCAACAGATTATTCTTACTAAAATGTTAAATCCCTAACTCCAAGGGCCTCTCACGCCTCAACCTGATAAAATATATGAGAGAATGTAAATTATGGTAACTCAGCTGAACACAGAGGTTAGACATTTACTTACTGCGCATAAGGAATGCCTCTCACTTTGAGAGGGGTTGCTCCCACACTGCCGTTGGTGAAACTCAATCTCGGATCATTGTTCTCAAACTTCATCCCTGTGACCAACTGAGCAGCCCATACGGGCTACAAATTATTGGCTCTATGTTTGGTGGATGAGAAATAAGTCGATGGAATAATTAGTATAAACATTTAAATGTCTCTACGTAATAAAGATATCCAATGATAATATAAAAATTCATGTGTATCTTTTCTCTCAAAAAAGTGTGAAAAATAAAAAACCAAATGAAGAATTCATTTTCCATAGAATAAATTCTACCATCGACCAAAAGGCAAAATCTATTTTTTCTTAAATTCAAAAAAATGTATATGTTTTTTTTTAAAAAAAAATTTGTGAAAAAATATTTTTTCTGTGAACCAAATAGACGATAATAGAACTGAAGCATGTGCTTCATTTCAATTAAAAGTCTAAGCTAATAGTTCAATTTCACACACACACACACATATATATATGCTCAACACGCTCCTTCACGTGTGTGGATTGATTACTTTTGATTCAAACCCATAACCTTTAACATGGATCCTCTAATATCGAATTAAAGCATGTGTTTCATTTCAACTAAAAATCTAAGTTAATAGTTAAATTGCGCATTTATGTGTATATATTATATACTCCGTATATGCTAAACAAATAGAATTAACTTTTAGAAAAAGTACAATGATACAAGATTTAATACATATAAACAAATACATCATAATGCGATTTCATGCCAGCCATTAATCTTTGTTTATGCTTTTTAATCTCCATAGCTGAGATCAGAATATTAGGCGCATTGACCACTTAATTAAAAATGATATCCAGAAACTTTCTAATACTTATTTTAGGCATTATTACTTACTAGTCATCCTCATCAACTTGAATGAACTTAGACAAATTCACCAAGAAATGGTCTGCCGACATTAGCAAGAGAAACTTAGAAATGGTATGCAAGAGAAACTTATACACAATATCCAACACCGCCTTCTGAAAACGACAAACTTGACTGAATTAGTCTTATTTTAAAAGAGATGTTCTGTTCTGAATAAAGTTCAATTGACCTTACTGAATTAGTCTTGTCTCTTGAGAGCTGTTATGAATATAGCTCAACTGACTTTTGAAAGAGATGCTCTGTTCCGAATAAAGTTCAACTGACCTTACTGAATTAGTCTTGTCTCTCGAGAGCTGTTACGAATATAGCTCAACTGACTTTTGAAAGAGATGCTCCGTTCCAAATAAAGTTCAACTGACCTTACTGAATTAGTCTTGTCTCTCGAGAGCTGTTATGAATATAGCTCAACTGACTTTGTTGAATTAGTCGTATCTTACGAGAAGGCATGTATTAGAACAATATAAAAATTGGGTAAAATATAAGGATTCATAAACTATGGCAAGTACCAAGTTGCATTATCACTGCCTATGATTTCCTATGAGCCTTGCAACAAACAAAGCATTAAAACTCCATTATATGATGATATTTCACCCCCAACACAAAAGCCTAATTGCTAAGAACACAATAGTCTTTGAAGTTGATGTATGGCATTTCTAATCTTTTTATTTTGTGGCATTTATAGATCAATAAAAGAATTTTTTGAGTATTACAAACAAAAAAAGGTTACATAATGGAGGGGAGAACAACAGATGATGGATGGTTACCATTATAATACTGGCACAGAAATGGACATTTGCACTGAGACATCACTGGCAAAAGTTGTGTCTCTAGTGTTGGCCGAGTTTCCTGCGAATGCATATCCTACGCCCAGCCCGCCATAGTGCATCGAGGCGTGTTCACACCGCTGGAAAACCCGGGCGAGCGACGCTGCTTTTCTCCGTGCGCGTTTTGTCCCGGTGAAGAGCAGCGACTGGAGCAATCCCGCCAAGGCGGGCGCCTTTAACACCCTCTCGGTTGCAGCCTCCCCGCCACTTCGACACAGCTCGAGCAACGCTGCAACTGCGTTCTCTTTCCCTTTAGGCGTCCCGCATCTCATCATCCCGATTAGCCCTGCTACCGCTGTTTCTTCCTTCCCAACTGCGGCTGCCCCGATTGGCTGCCTGACGATCAGTGCCAACGCACCGGCTGCTTCTTCGGCCACGCCTTCGCATCCCAACGCCCCGACTAACGCGTTGACAGCTCCGGAATCTATCATTCTCACGCAGTTCTCCGTGTGAGTAGATAAATTGAATAGAGCTGTCACCGCATCCTTTTTCCCTCTCAACGACCCTTCTCTCAACAGCCCCGCCAATGCTTCTACCCCGCCATCTTGTTCTGCGATCCTTTTCTTGTAGTCATGAACCGCGGAGAGGCTGAATAACGTTGCTGCAGCGTTTTCCCTAGCCTCTGATGTGTGCCCAAACCTTAGAACTCCAACTATCAATTCTAGACACCCTATTTCGTCCATAATTCGGCTTTTATTCTTTTCGTAGATTGACAAATTAAGCATTGCAGTCACAGAATTCTCTTGTGCGACCGCATCGGGAGAAGAAAGCAGATCTTTCAGATGATGAATCGCCCCAACCTCAGCTATATAAGCTCGATTTTCCTTTCCAGTTTTCGCTAACAACCTAATCTCCCGAGCAGCAATAGTTTTTGCATTCTGCGTCCCATCTTCTAGCTGTTTTATTAGATGAGCTGCTGTGGCTTTATTAGCCTCGAATGTCGCCTTGCCAGGCGACACCGCTGCAAAACCTTCACTACACGACTCTCCCGGCTCTGGCAGATCATACGGGATTTTATGAGCAGCACACCACTGCATAATCAAATTCTTGAGAGCCCTATTGGGCACGAGACGAGTATGAACAAGCATTTGCCCCGTCTTTGGACAATTACAATGACCCTCCTCCATCCACCTCAAGATGGAAGCCCGGTCATACGTCTGTCCGGTGGATACAATCACCGGATCCCTCATCAAATCCAACGAAATCGGACAGCAAAAATCCTTTGGCACCGAAACAAACGTCTCAGCGATTTCTTGAGAAATTAAACCCTTACTCGGGTTCTTATTACTATGCCTTCCAACCCCAAACTCTACATCATCCTCATCGAATCCAAACAGCAAGAACCGGGAATATCTCGCCATTGCCACGAATCCATTAAGCACAGAGGCTGTGGGATCAATATCCCCTTCATGGTTCACAATCTGCTCCTCTAAGAACTCAATTTCCACCCTGCAGCTCCTCGCGTCACGAATCTCCAATTTCTCCACAAAGAACGAGTATAGCTCGAGAGAATCCGGGATTTTCCCGTTCTCAAACTCATCCAAGAATTCATACAACTTCAACCTCAACAACTCATCATTCTCATCAATAAAAAGTTTGGATTTTTTGGATTGTTTCTGTAACAAAACTACTTGTTCCCTAACATCATCAGGCAAATTCAATCCATTAATTGGCAAAACATCCAAAAGGGTGGAAATTTCTTGGTTCAGATCATGGAAATGACCCGAAATAGAGTGGTTTTGCAGCAAAAGCCAGAGTTTACTGGACTGTACACAATAATCAAGCAGGATTTTGGAGCGGTACAGCAGAAGGTACAGCTCTTTAAAGCACAGAAAAGCAGTAGAAGGAAACCTCGAAGAAGAAGAAGCTCTGTTTTCTCTAAGGCATTCCATGGCGACGGAGAAAATCTGTATTTTCCGGAGGAGAGATTTGGAGTTCTTCCGCTGATACGCCGGCCCCTCCTTGCCGGAAAACGACGAAATCAGCTCCGTTGCCAACGCCGCCAGCGTCTCCACCAGCGCCCAATCCGTCAGATCCAGCGGCGCCAAGAACGCCTCCAGCGACGGCGACCGCCGCCGCCGCAGCGACGAGAATATAGCCGCGGACGCCATTCAAAGTCAACCCAACGCCTCTTTCTCTCTCTAGACCAAAAAAGCTTCGGCCTTTATCCCTCTCTCTCTCTCAAGAATTCGCAAACCCAAAAATCCTCTCAAGAATTCGCGAACCCGAAAATCCTCTGAAGAAAAAAATCTTCGGAATCCCGGAGAAGAAGACGAGTTGGAAAATTAATGGCGACCCTTTTTTGCGCTATTTAAGGAAATTAAAACCAATATTTTTGAGTGCGTGAATTGAATTGAATATGTACACATATAATTAATTGTAAATCCGCGTGAGAAGATGAAGAAAGATATGAAAAAGGAAGAAGTTTGGAGAAAATGGTAAAGAACAGGGGAAGCGTTTGGGGTGGTTGTATACTTGGTATTTATTAATTAATAATTATTATTTCTTCTCCATTTCATCACTCAATTTTCAACCATTTCTACAGTATTCCATATTTCTTCTTCTTCTTTTTCTTTTTTTATTTGTAAATATTTCCTTTTCTTTTGTTTTTTATTGTGTTTTTCTTATTGTTGTTTTTCCCATTTATTTCCCCCTTAGCAAATTCTGGGCAGCCCTCGTGAAAATGACCTTTGCCTTCCTATGACGGATTGTACTATCCTAATTCTTGTCCATTCATTTTCTTCCCCTCTTCAAATATATGGCTCCGGCCTATACAAAAAGTCATGAGTTAGAGTTTAATAAAAAAAAATGGTGTGTATTCATACTAATCCTCGTTTGCACCGAGACGGGCTCAATTAAGAGATAAAGTGTTGGTCAGATTGATTTTTTCACACGAGAGGGTGTTCAAATTCTTAACCTCTCCAAGGGACAAGACTGCACGGCCACTCACGCTAACCAAGCTGATTTAATAATCATAAAATTATAAGTGATCCTCATAATATTTTAACTTTTTTAATTTGAATCGATCAAATATAAACAACTTAGGCTGATTTTTGCGAAGTTTCTCACGTCATGACCTCAAAGGAATCGGACAACTATAAGTAACGTGAGTTGATTTTTGCGAGTATTTCTTTTCATCTACCCAAAAAGTGAAGTGTTGCTTGTTAAAAAAAAAATATTTATGGGACGAATTAAGAAATGAGTGTTAAAAAATTTTTTTTTAAAAAAAAGTAGGGGAGGGGGGATAAAATCCATTTCTTTTTATATATTGTTGACTTACTATTCCTTTTACCTTTATGAAGCAGTTAATCGAGAGGGCAGAGTAAGAAGAAAAAAAAGGTTCAAAAGTCCAGATGTAGAATGTATGATTCCCATAATACATTGAAGGGTTGACTAAGGAAAAGCTCATTTGTCCTTTTGCGGGCCCAATACATTACGCATGCAATGTTTCCAACCTTAAACAACACTATTATTCTATTCTCATTAATTATTTCTATTTTTTTTTTTTTGGTTTGTCCAATTAAAAATTCTCTTATTTTAATATCCATTCTTATTTCACTTCATATTTTTGACATATTATAAAATAATATTCACTTCTTTTCACTTTACTCTATTATTACCCCTTGTTAGCATAGCATGCCCCTATTGGTAAATTTTTTTTATTTATTTCATTGTTCAATAAAATTAAACCAAGTATTTTTTAATGTAAATGTGTAATGACATCACTGAGATTTCAAGTTTAATTTTCATTCCAAAAAATTAAAGTATACACCAAGAATTTTAACATTACAAAATACACTTATCATTTTTCCCTAGCATTTATTATAATATTATTACAATCCAGATTAAATTATACATAAACATAGGGCTTTAACCGAAATTATTTCAATTAACCATTAACTTAATTAATTCTATTAACGGTCGTAGATTTTGAAAATTTTCATTCATATTAACAATTTTAAAATTTACTAAATTAATAATAAATAAGATGTTAAAATATATTTCTATAAGTCTACTGAGAACACCTGTGGTTTAACTAAAAAAATATTATTTTTTTTTTTTGTAAATGGTATCATATATAATGAATCGAATAATTTAGCTAACTACCTGAATGGCTGAATTAATCAAAACATAATTTCATAAAATTAATTTGATAAATTAAATTTCAATTTATTCAATAATTTTATCAAAACATAAGGTACAACTAATTTTTAACGGCTTATTGATCTTCTTTATTTATGTCAATCAACTATAACAACATAAAGTGTCTCTCAAATACTGTCTACTGAACTAGTGAGTTGAGTTCGTGCAGACATAAGAGTGTAAGGTGATGATTTATTTCTTTTTAGTCATTTATCAAGTAGGATCATAATTCATAAATTGATTTACCTCGTGATTGGTGAATTTCTCTCGTTATTCAAAATAATAATAATTTTTTTATTTTAATTAATTGGGTGTAAAAATAACGGAATTGTGTGGTCGCATAGAAAAGGAATCAGAGTGGGTGTTGGGAATAGTGTATTAATTGTTGGGAAGAAGAAGGTGGGAGGCGTTGTTTTAATGAAGCCATTAAAGTTCCCAACAACCAAGGATGGATGGTTTGGTTTGGATCAATAGCGGCTTTGTTGAACATGAACTAACCCTTTATTTATGACTGTTTTGACTTTTCAGTTCTTTACCGGACCATGATTTTTAATAAAATGACGAAATAATTCCGATGTGAATAATATCAAAGATAACCTTTCAGTTTAAAACAATTGATAAGGACAGTTATGTAATTGTATAGTTAAATGATTTGCTCTTGTATGTATATTAGTTTTTGGCAAAAGGGTCAAATAGGCACATGTACTATCATTGATTGTTCATTTAGCACCATGAACTAAAATATGGTCCATCTAGGTCATTATACTCTTAATTATTTTTCATCTAGCATTTTTAGCCTATTTCTAACAAGTAACCCATCTAATTTGATGACATGGAAAAATAAAATTAGAAAAAATGATGACATGTTATTTATATGGATGTTTTGGATGATTTCTACCATATTTCATTAATGACAAAAAATAATTTCTTGCAATGAAATAAGGTAGAAATCAAAATTGTTATATAAAGTTTTAACTACATGAGTGTATATATAGCGAGATATTCACTATCGTTCGGCAATGAGATTTCATGGAAATCGATATATGAAAATTAAATTATTTTTATAATAACTTAAGATATATTGTATTGGGTAAATTTTATTTTATTTTAAAAATAAATTAATATTTTTGGATAATTGAATTGAATAACTTAAGACATTGTATTTTTGGATGATTTCTTGGAAAGAAATAGGGCAGAAATCAAAGTTGCTATATAAAGTTTCAACTACAGTGTACTGTGTATGTACAGCGGAGTGTACTGTATATGTATAGCGGGGTATTCAATGTCGTTCGACAATGAGATTCCATTAAAATTGATATATAAAAATTAAATGATTTTTTAAAAAATAATAAAATTTACCCAATATAATATCTTAAGTTATTATATTTAATTTTAATATATCGATTTTCATGGAATTTCATTGTTGAACAACTTTGAATATCTCACTATACATACACAGTCGAGTCAGTCGTGCAGTACACTGTAATTAAAACATTATATAACAACTTTGTTTTCTACCCTATTTCATTGCAAGAAATCATTTTCTTCATTAATGAAATAGGGTAAAATCATCCAAAGCATTCATATAAATAACATGTCATCATTTTTTATTATTTTATTTTTCCATGTCAACAAATTAGATGGGTTACTTGTTAGAAATGGGCTAAAAATGCTAGATGAAAAATAATTAGGAGTATAATGACTTATATGAACCATATTTTAGTTCATGGTGCTGGATGAACAATCAGTGTTAATACATGTCTCTATTTGACCCTTTTGCCTTAGTTTTTTTATGTGCATTGTGAGAATGTGATAATGTGTAATAGACTTCTTAAATTTTAGGGTTTTTGACTAAAATGTGACAAACCATAAAGTAAGAGACAAAAATAGGAAATTTTTTTTTGACAAAAATAGGAAAATCAAGTTTGGGTAATGCGTTTAGCGTCAGAAACGCATTTCTCAAACTCGAATTATCTTTTATTTTTTCCAAATACGCACAGCATACGCATTTCTCAAATGCGTTTGATAAAAAAAAAGTGTCTGGTCAGGCGACTAGACTTTTTATTTTATTTATTTTATCAAACGCATTTATCGAAATGTATTGTATTTTAAAATGTAAAAGTGTTACATTTCGATTTATGTTAAACCAATATATGTAAAAGTGTTATATTTTAATTTCCCTTAAAAGTATTACATTTACCCTTATAAGTAACAAAATTTTTATTTCTGATTAGTATTACATTTGATCGTATAAGTATGACATTTATGCATATAAATATCACATTTGTATCTTGATCCGACCCGTCTCACGGTGAGACGGTCTCACACAATTTTTGCCTACTTTTATATTCTCTCATGCTCCGTCAATTTCAAATTATAAAATAATCCTTCATAAAAGTAACAATTCTTTTAAATGGAAATTAGGGTTTATTGAGAAGATATTTTGATATATATATATATATATACATAGCGTAATCTAGGATTTTCACTGTCGAACACAGTGACTAATCCTCTCGTTGTATTATAGGCACCTCTATTGGATGAGATAATTGGCTTGGAGATTTAAAGTTGTTCCATACCCAAAACTAAGGATCAAACTGTTGACATTTAATACCGATAATATATAGTACAAGTGTACATAACATTGAATTCTAATGACACCGTAGAAATTTTCCTTTAGGTTTATCCAATTAAGTTTTCTTCAACGTTGACTTTCACACACAAGTAGGCCACACGAAGGTTGTTCTCTTTGAAAAAAATATTGCATGTACTTCTTAATTTATTCTTAATTTTTACTCTTTACCTTCAAATTTGTAATGTAGACATTTTTTTAAATTTATGAAATGAAAATGTGTTATCCATATTACATTATTAAGAAGCTTAATTGAGGGAGTAAATTTTGAAATTCTTTAATTCAGTATGGTAGATTGGTAGAACTCTTCTCTATGGTAATCTTGGGTCGGGGTCAACTCTTAATCAGGCCCTCAAGTCCTATGATGCCGGCACGTGTCAGCTGAAGAGGCCAAGAAGCCTTCTTAGTTCTTGATCTTTTTGAACAATAGTTTTTGTTTTGAGTGTTAATACACACAATTGTGTACACTTAATTATGATGATATATTTGTAATTAATGAAATATATTAATCAATACAGTAATATATATATATATATATATATATATATATATATATATATATATGGGTCACACTTGTGTGAGACCGTCTCACGGATCCTTATTCGTGAGACGGGTCGGGTCGGGTCAATGCACCATACAAATGTCACACTTATATGTGCAAATGTCATACTTATATGCTCAAATATAACACTAATCAAGAATATAATACAATTTTTGTTACTTATTAGAGAAAAAGTAATACATTTTTCATAATAAGTAATGTTGACAAGTGCCCCTCACTTATAAGGGCAAATATAATACTTTTGTGTAAAAATGTAATACTTTTAAATTGAAATGTAAAAGTATTGTATTTTCTCTTAAAAGTATTACATTTACCCTTATAAGTAAAAAAATTTTTTATTCCTGATTAGTATTACATTTGAGCATATAAGTATGACATCTGTGCATGTAAGTGTTACATTTGCATCTTGACCCGACCCGTCTCATGGTGAGACGGTCTCACACAAGTTTTTGCATATATATATATATATATATATATATATATATATATATATATATATGCTTTGATATAATAATGTGTTAATATTAATTTAAATAATTATATAGACAACATATTGTACGAGGATGAATATCTAACATAAAGTAACAATGTTTGTAGATCTGTATAATTAGGAATATAAATGAATTTAATAGAAATATTTGAAAATATTATTGAAATTTTATAAGAAACCTTATTCCCATCTCTATATATGTATTGACTAAATTGAAACCTACTGTAATAAATTTTACTCCGTATTTATATTGCAATAAATAAAATAAAGAGAGTATTTTTTTTAATTATTTTATTTTTAAAACAAAACTACAAAAATATTATACTGATTATATTTTTTGGGGTGACAAAAGAAACCAGCCACTACTATTTCAACAATATTATGGAGGTTTTTTCTCTAATGTTTTTGGGTTGAAGAAATAAAACTTTAAAAAGAATAAAGAACAATTAATAAACTTCTCCTCAAGATATATAGTTCATCATTAAAAAAAAATTAAATATACTCGGTATTATGTTTAACAAATAAAATAAGAATTATTTTTTATTTGAAGTGTAGGAAAAAATGAGAGATATCTTTGAAAATATGAAGATAAATGTGCAAGCAACAAGTTATTTATTTATTTTTACAAATAGATATCAATTAAGAAGAATAAAATTAATCTTTAATAATGTTTGAAATAAGCATTAATGCATTGGAAGATGTGGCTAAGTGGATAAAGTATGATTATAGTTTCTGAATGGTAACGAGTTCAATTATTGTCAACACTCTCTTCATCATGCCTGTTGCACAAAAAAATATTGTATAGTTTGTAAACTAAAATACACAAAGATTATATTACATATATTGCTTGTTCACTTGCCCTATCATCTTAGAATCAAATACTTAATAATTGGAATAAATAAATGACTTTTTTGAACACATGACCTACACATTTTCTTGTTTATATATATATTTTTTTATATTTGCTCTATAAAAATAAGTCTAGATCATAAATATACTCAATCTTATTTACATATTTATACGTATCTTTTATGCTTTTTTTTAATCTTTATTTTTATGGTATATAAGTGTACACCATAAATATGAGGGTGTATATTGGATAGTCGGATACACTTGGCGGAAAGTTGTGGAAAAGACGCGTTGGCGGCACAGTTGGGTTGGATTGGGCAAACCGTTCATCTCACGGCACTTAATTATCATGCCGGTCAACCACTTTGACTTCTCTTTTTATTTTTAAAACTTGTTATATACTCCGTATATAAATACACACAATAAAATTCAATTAATACAAAGTATACACTTTCTCTTGGATCCACAGATTTTGACTCTTTAACATTTCAATTTTCTTTCATTTTAAAATGCATTATGATCTTACTGCATTTTAGAATATATTATACTTTTTTTGTATTCACAATTTATTATTACGTATTACCACGGTGATACACAAAAATTTATTCTTAATATTAAAATATTCATCAATAAAAATAATGTAAAACTTTTTAGTTTAAATTATATTTCATAATTCGTTAAAGTTGTCAATTTTTTAATTTTCACATTTGAAAAATGTAAAGAAAAAAGAATTTATATATTTTTTTAATAATAATGTAAAGAATTTTCGAAAAATTTTAAATTTTACAAAACTATTAAAAAAAGAAAAGAAAAAAAATTATAATAAGTGTTATTTTCATTTTTAGTCCAAGACTTATAGGTATCATTCCACTTTTAATTCTTGTTTTTAAGAATATCCTTTGTTGGTCCTATATTATTATGGCTTGACCAATTTTGGTTATCGGTTTACAAATATGTTTAAATGACGTTAAATACGCATTCATGGGCCAAAGTATTTGTCTTTGCTCAATGGCATGAAGAAGAGAGCATGGAGCAAAATATTAAATGAAGAAGCATAGAGCAAAATATTAAAGGAATACAGTGTTACTAAGGGGTATCAACCCATGACTTCTAACATAACAACACAAGTACCAACCAACTAAGCCACTCAAGGTATCATTTATAAAAAGGTAGAATGCTCTATTTATCCGTGTGAAGATCGTTGACATCCAAGTAGGGGGAGGGGAGGGGCACGTGTATGGCAAATATTGAAGTTAAGTTGGTGACGTACATTTGTCAACGATCCGAACAGTCTTCAACTATATATAAGGCACCCTTATTATTTTTAGTCCACCATTGGGCTACAACTTGTATCATTTATTTATTATTAGGACTGCCATTTTCCAATATCTCAAGCTTTGTACGTACTCTTTTGGGCCTAGTGCCCCGAGCAATAATACTACTATTTTCATACCCCAAGTTCTATACTTCCATACCGATTTATGATAGACCCGATTCCGACAAAATAATCATTGGCGTTGTCTTTGAAAACACTACAAAAAGAACACATTCCTAGTTTCTACCCGTTCTATCCTTCTCTTTACGCACCCAAACCTGATCGAGATACGCCAAAATGGCCGAGTTACAAAGCGAACGTTCTCCGAACTGCAGGAAAGCCTTAACTAGCGCAACAAAGCGGTGGTTGGCCTAGTTCGTGAGGGCCAGTTCCTCGCCTGGAAGACATGAGAGGTCCAACATGCATTATAGTCGGAGGAGAGGACGCTACTATCAGCGGGACAAACCAGGGTCCCCTAAGGTTCGGACTTAACTTCCAACCGTTAGCCCATGAGGTAGCCAAGATCATTAGCAGATGGTCTACTCAACAGCAAAGGGGAAGACATCCCGACCTTATCCAACCACCGGCAATCGATTTAAACACCCAAGTGAATCCTCCCCCAGCCTGGTTTAGGATTCCTCAAGCTAGCAGGAAAGCGCTACCAAGAGAAGGAATAAGGATCCAAGTAAGGAGACTAAAACTCAAGAACAGATCAAAATGAGTGAAACTGTCAAAGAGGGGAGCTTAAATCCATTCACAAGGGCGTCATCAATGACGGTGTCGATCATACCCAACCATTAGGGGCCCGCAGGCTAGTTAGTTGCCCCGGACCGAATAACAACACCTTGGTGGGCTTGCAAATAACCTAGCCTACAAGCTCCTAATGGTTAGGTACGATCCAGGGTACAGGCCCCTAGGTAGTTGCCCCAGACCGAGTAACAGCACCTTGGTGGGCTTGCAAACAACCTAGCCCCGGACCAAATAACAGCACCTTGGTGGGCTTGCAAACAACACAAGGAGGTAAGAAAAATATTTAAACATTAGAAAAACATTAACATATTTTTGGTTGGGCTTGCAGGCTAAGCAAACTATCAAAAAAGAAAAAGAGAAAAAAATGAACACGAGTTGGAAGTCATGCAATCAAGACAATAAATGTTATAGTAAAAAATAACACCCAAATGGGCTCGCAAGCATGGTAGGCAGCCCACGTACGCGTAGCTCTATTTCGTACTAAGCTGGCCTAGCGGAGTAGGTAGCCCATGTACGCGCAGTTTCTATTTCGTACCAAGCTGGCCTAGTGGGGTAGGCAACCCACGTATGCGCAGTTCTATTTCGTACTAAGCTAGCCTAGCGGAGTAGGCAGTCAATATACGCGCAGTTTTTATTTCGTACCAAGCTGGTCTAGCGGCTAGCGAGATAGGTAGCCCACGTACGCGCAGTTCTATTATGTAGTAAGTTGGCCTAGAGGAGTAGGCAACCCACGTACGTATAGTTTCTATTTCGTACCAAGCTGGCCTAGCGGGGTAGGGCGCCCACTTATGCGCAGTTTCTATTTCGTATTAAGCTAGCCTAATGGAGTAGGCAGCCCACTTACGCGTAATTCTATTTCGTACTAAGCTGGCCTAGTGGAGTAGGCAATCTACATACGCACAATTCTTATTTCGTGCTAAGTTGGCCTAGTGGAGTAGGCAGCCCATGAACTAGTTTAGTTCAGTTTGATTCGGGAAAACCGAATCGAATTGCCCACTCCTATTAGTGACTTTCATCATGAATCTTTCTAGTAATGAACGAAAGAATTTTTATTTTTATTTTTTTTGCTAATTTTGACTTGGGGATTGGGTTTTCAAGATTGTAGGCACCCCTGCAATGTCTAGTATCCTTGTGTTGAATTAAGTGATGCTTTCTTCTTCTCCCTTTTTTAGGTTTTCGAATTGAGTTTGAACTGTTTAGAATTTTACCATTTTTACCAAGGTGTTTCCTTCGTGGTGATCACAAAGATTTTTCATGCATCCTTTGCTATGTCGGTGATGGAGATGAACTTGAATATTTTATCATCTACTACTCCAAATAGGCACTCATGGATTTGGAAGTGGATTCGATTTCTTTGATTTCTTCTTTTGTCCAAAGCTTATTTTCTTTAATGTTTCCTCTGTCAATGGTACGAAGGGTGGATTCCAACCTTCTTCTACTGCTCTCCACACCCTTTCTCTTTGAGATTGAATGTATATTCTCATAATTACCTTCCAATAGGAGTAGTTGGCTCTATTTAGAGCAAGTGATTTACTATTTGATAGTCTATCTCGTTGGAAATCCATGACGTCTTTTGCTAGGTGATCATGCTAGTAACTTAAGCAACCTTGCTCTAATACCAATTGAAATTTTAGGATGTGTGTTTTCGTTGGGAGACATAGTAATGTTGAAACTCTAGTTATAACACAACGAAGATTACTAACACGGTTTGGAATTCTTCCAATCTACAGGGCAATTCACTGTTTAGGTGAAAAGCCTAATTTACTATGAGCAATGTTTAAAGTACAAAATGTTAGGACCATTATTAAACAATAGACAATATAACTTATACCTCTATGGTAACTTACATAAGTACTATTCTCTAGTGAATCAATACGATATAAGGTCATGTCTTATACTTTTCCGTAAAGCCATGATTACTCAAAAGCCAACCTTGGGGTAGGCTAAGTATGAGCTCAAAAGATGTACGAAAAAGATCTTGGGTCAACCAAAAGTTACCCAATGAAGTGGAGGTCGCGTCAATTGTCCATCCCGATGTCAGCCATGACATAGGAAGAAGCAGAAGTCACGGGGATGCCCAATCATGGGGTCAACATGGGACTTTGTTGTTAAACTTCTAGGTTGATTGGTGTGACGGTTGAGCGAAGACTCAGTATTGCTAGGAGGCTTTATTAGCGTGAGAGTTGTTAGAAAGGCTAATATAAATAATTGATTCATTGTCTAGTTTGGAACATGTTTTGTCCTATTCTAACACACTTGTAATAGTGAGTAATACAGTACGAGATTCTTGGTTTCTTCACCAAACATTGTCTCTACTTTCCTATTCTATTCAGGGTCGTGTTTTGAATTTTTGTGGCTCCGTTCTTATTAATAAATGCGAACATAATTTAGCCGTTTGATACATAAAAACTGAAGATTTGATTGAGATGAAAATTGAATTATGTCAAAGATTTTGAACGATTTTGCCATAATCATGCTCAATTAATTAGGAGAAAGAAGTGAAAATTGAATTGCAACTTTGGTAATCAAAGAAATTTGGGAGAAAGTTGTAAAATTAATGGAAGAAGGAAGAATCTTGCCATCTTCAATGGTGGTGCGTGATTTGTGAAAAAAAATTGATGAGTTTTAGGCAAGATAGAAAGAGGCGTGAAGGAATGTGGGCTTAATTGCATTTTTTTCTTAAGCAACTAGGTCAAAAATAGATATTGGATCCTCTAAAATTGAGGTCATGTGCTGTTGGGGATTATTACAGGCCCAAAATGGCCCTGGTTCTATTAATCCGGCAAATTATGTCTACACAATTGTGTGAACCATGGTCGAAAGCGATGATATTAAATTTTAGTAGTTAGAATAATGTACATTATGTGTTAGAATAATGAAACTTCAGGGGTAAGATAATGTACTTTATAAGTTAGAATAATTTACATTATGCTTTAAAATAATGTATATTGCAATGGGTCACGTGAAAACAATTATGCGGAACGACGTCGTTTTTGGACAGTAATCCACACAGTTGTGGGCAATAATTATTGCTATTAATCCTTAATCTATTATTTAGGCTAATTAATTTGCACCTTCGGATTAATTCCAGCAGTTTAACTATAATGATATTTTTACTTTTACTTATTCATTATTAATTTAACCACTTTTTGTTTTTTTTTTTTAAATCACTTCTGATTCTTCAATTTTACCACTTAACTAAATTTAATTCATTTTTTTATATGGGGGTCAGTATTCAAAATATTATAATTATCGAATTTGATTAATTAAAAAAATTGAGAGATCACATGTAAATCAAATTAATAATGCAAATCTAAAAGTAAAAAAATGACACAATGGTCAAAAAATTCAAAATGAATTCAAGTGTTTCAATCAAACATTTTCCTCAATGTAATCGAATGCCACGTAGTAGAAATCTTCTCATGCATCGTCAACAATTGGTGAGTTGTATTGGTTGACCATGAGCCACTCTGCTCTACTAGATAGCTATGACCATAAATAAATAAATAAAATATTTAGTGTGAAAGCTTAATTTGTTATAAAACAATGTGAAAAACTGGGTTGTTTATATATATATTCCTGTTTTTATACATGAACCAATATTCTATTTTGTCTGTCACATAAGATGACAATGCAAACTTATACATACTGAATTACTGACAATTAAATGAATTAATATAAGTGTATTGCTGGATGCATATATAGTCGGCAGGTATATATTTATTTATAGACCCGCCCCCAATGTGAAGGACTTGATTAATACGATGCTAGCAAGAATTAAGGTTTAATTTGAATTCGTAGCCATTCAGGTATTAATGTTATGTTTTTTTTCGAGGTTTTTTTTTTTTTTTTTTTTTTAAGAATTCAAGGTTAATTTTTTTTATGAAAAGAAAAACTTGCAACTACTACTCAATGGTACAGAAAGTAAACCCTGTTTATTTGTAATAACATGTAAACTACACATGAGAAGTGAATTTAATCATACTAGGAAGATTATATGTAACTAGACCAAGATTGTGTAATTATTATAAGATATTGGTAATTTATTTTGTGTTTTAATTTCTCAGTTAGAAAAAACGTGACTGGAATTTCATGTGCTGTGTGTTTTTATTTACCTAATTAGTTGACTAAAAAATTGTATTTGTGCACAAATTCTGCTCAAAGTCAACACAATTGCCTGTCATTGGAATTGCTATGCAAATATATAGTAAGATAATTCATGTATTTGTAAACAGAATTTCATGGCTATGTTTGGCAAACCTAGCTGAAACGGTAGCTGAAAGCTGAAAAGTAGCTGAAAACTGAAAAGCTATAAGCTCAAAGCTGAAATCTGAAGAGCTGTTAAGCTAGTTGTTATGCTTAAAAGTGTTTGGTAAAATTAACTTTTTGATAAGTTGATAAAGGTAAAAAGACTAAAAAGGACATCTTCATAAAAGTTAAATAGTTTTAAATTTAAATAGGTTTGTTTACATATTAAAATATAAAATAATGAAATCAATATAATTTCATAAAATATAAAGTAAGAACATATATTTGAAAATATATATAGTAAAATAAGATGTTTATAATTCATAAAATTAGTTTATACAAAAATTAATGTTCAAACACAAATATCAAATTAAAATTACAATGAAACATATTGAAGAAAAAAGGCCAAAAGAATTTTAATTGGGAGGGATAAATGATGTCATTTATATAAAATAATAAGGATAAATATGGAAAAAAGTTCAGAAGCTACTAGCTTATTTTTGAAAAGCTACCTGAAGTAGCGTTTCAAAATAAGCTCTTATTTTAAGCTACTAGCTTATTTTGAGAACATTACCAAACAAAGCTTATAGCTTATTAGTAGCTTAAAATAAGCTATAAGCTCCTAAATAAGCTTTGCCAAACACAGCCCATGTCTTGCAACTTCTATATTTTGGTGCATATATAAAAATTGTTAGAAAGAGTGTTTTCTTAAATACTATCCAACAAATTAACACACCAATGGCGTCTCTTCTTTTTTATTTTATTTTATTGTATTCTTAAAAATAAAAAAAGGACAAATATTCCATCTAACTATATATCAAACAATAAATTGGCGCCTAGGCGCTTGTGTACTTTTTATTTGTTTAAAACTATCAAACAATAAATTGGCGCCTAGGCGCCTGTGTATTTTTATTTGTTTAAAACTTTTTAATTTTTAAGACTTGATAATTATAAACTATTAATACTTTAATAGTTAATACTAAAATATTAAATATTAACCTAAAAAATATGAGCTTGAACAATTTAAGATTATTTCGCTCAAAACGAGTGAAACAACCCATTTAAAAAACAAGAGAACAATAGCTGATCGGCTGACTAGGCGACCTAGTCGGTGCCTAGGTTGTGCTTAGGCGGCCTAGTCAGTCAACTAGCTGGCCAACTGTCTAGACCATCGGTTATGGTGATATGCTAGGCGGCCGGCCTGCATCTAGTGCCTAGGCTCTGATTAATCATAGTCTAGGCGGGATTTTTGCAACACTACTATTACCACACCACCACCACTATCACCACTTATTATTATTATTATTTTATTATTATTATTATTATAACAAATAATATGTCAATTTTTAGGAAAATAAACCAAAAAAAAAAAAAGGAAAAAAATACAATTTCTTAACTTCCAGTTAAACAGAAAAAGATATGATATAGTTATTTGATATTTAAGCAAACGCCAAAAAAATAAAATATTTTTTTTATAATGAGTCATTTTTTGAGAAATATTTTCAGGTTTCCAAACGGACCCTAAATTTAAACGCACAAAAAAACTAACATTTAAAATAATAAAAAGATATTAAAAAAAAATAAACAAGCAAAAAGAGTTAATTTGACTAATAAATAGTAAACAAAACTGGCTTAGTAAAATGAGATAGAGTCAATAATATTTAAAAATAAATTAAATTATAAATACTTTTATTCAAACCTCATTAATTGAATTAAACACATCAAATGAGACTTAGGAGTTAGGATGCATTATCTTAACAACTAAAACTAACTCTCCAAGATAGCAACTAAGGGTTGTTTGGTTCGCACTTTGGGAATTAGAATCGAAATGGGTTTCAAATACTTGGTAATGGTAATGTGTTTTGGTGAAAGTAATTTGCATATTTAGTAGTAGGGTGGAATGAGAATGATTATTAATATTTAATAGTTGGGGAAGCGGAGGAGGAATGAAATGGACCCTTATTTTATTAGGGAATGAGTTTTGTGCATTGTAATCAAAACCCATAGTAGTATTCTAAAAACCTGTTAACCAAATAATAACAATGACTTTGACACACATTTTCTGATAGCTAACCTGTCATTCTGTCAATCAAGCACACCCTGTCTTCACCAAATTAAATCGAGATAACTAATTAATAATTACGAAAAAAAAAAAGAGTCAAACATACATTATAGTCTTTCAAAGTAAAGATGGTTATAAATGCAAAACGAGTCAATAGATATATGTTATGGGATAACTTTAGTCAAGTTAATAGAACAGTTAACTTGGTCTAAATATGAAAATTATGCTTAATTAATTCGCTTCATCATTTCTTTCAAGACAATGGTAAATTAAATAATTTTTATGATACCTTAATGGCCACCTGACTTTATTTATTTAAGAATTACTTTCATTTTTTGTTTAAAATTTATAGGTGTCAGTTCACTTTTAATTTTTTTTTTTCAAAACATCCCCTTTGATTCTAGTATTTATTGTGGCATGATCATTTTTTTGTCCTTCGTCAATGATACAAAGGTTCTGCATTATCTTTAAAAATTCATATACGCAGATCATGCATTCATTAATAGCATAAATAATTTATAATTCATTCATATAGCATAATGGAACACAAATTGTTACCAATACATAAGGCTACTACAAAACCTAAACAAGTGCAATTGAAAAAATTTTAAGTTGGCTTCATGGCAAATCTTAAATCTAGTGCATAAGTTTATTTCATAAAAATTCACAAGATTACTTCATAAGTCTACTTCAAAATTATTTTAAATCGGTCTATTGTTAGGAAAACTTTGAAGGTCTTGTGGAATTTTATGAAGCAAACTTATGCACTAGACTTAAGGTATCTCATGAAGTAAACTTATTGTGGTTTTTTCAATTACACTTTTTTGCGTTTTGCAGTGTACTTATGTATTGGTAACAATTTTTTCTCCATTACACTATGAATGAATTAATCATGGATTATGTATACTATTAATGAATGTATATGATCAATGTATATATATTTTTTGAAGATGTTCTTTGTATTGTTCTATTACCAAGAAGAAAAATTGAGAATTTTTAGTGATTAATAATGTCATTTTTAATATCATTTAAATATATTTATTGATAGATGACAAAAAATATCATGTCACAATAGTGCTAGGACCAACGGAAATGTTTAAAAAATATGACTAAAAGTATATTTTTTTTTGGTCAGTTCACGGGGTCTTTCTCCGTTCGCTCCGGGAGGCACAGGAGCTGGCCCAGGGGGAAGCGCTCAGTTATGGTAATCGAACCCGAGTTCTCCCGGAATTCTTCCCAACAAAGAGAGCTCATTTGCCACTTGACTAAAAGTAGAATGATTCATATAAATCTAGGACAAAAAAAAAAAAAAAGAATTAACAATTAGAACTTAATAGACAGAAATGTCCTTATATTTAATCACATTCACTTTAAAAAAGAAAAAATTAAAAGTGAACTGATATTTATAAATTTATGATTAAAAATGGAATTAAATCTTTATTATTTATTTATTGAAAACTTATAGGCTTTCATTAACCCTACCCCATAGGAGCTTGTATGGAACCAAACACAATGTTGACTTAAAACCTTATGGCATGTTTGGTTGGATGTAGTTTGGGGGGATTGCAATTCAGTGAATTTCCAAATTACAGTGTTTGGTTGGAGGGAATTGCAATTCTGCAGAATTGCAATTCCCTCCAAACAAGGAATTGCAATCCATGGGGTACCCCCATGAATTGCAATTCGGTGGAGAGGAGGGGCAATTTGTTGGTGTAAAGACAATTTTGCCCCTCCTCCCATACCCTTTGTTTTTTTGTTTTTTGTTTTAATTTGAAAGAATTATTATTATTATTATTATTATTATTATTATTTTGAAAGGATTATTATTATTATTATTATTATTTGAATGAATTATTATTATTACTCCTTATTATTATTATTTGAAAGAATTATTATTATTATTATTATTATTGTTGTTGTTGTTGTTGTTATTATTATTATTATTATTATTATTACTACTACTACTACAATTACTACAACATCTACCACAACATAAGGGCATTTTAGTCATTTTGTCGTTTATTACTTTTCAATTCCTTGTACTCCTATTTCTGCATACCAAACACTGTAATTTCAATTCCTACTTTATTCATTGAATTGTAATTCCACCGAATTACAATTCTTTTCCCCCCTAATTCCTTCCTCCCAACCAAACGCCCTGTTAGAAGTGGGGCTTGTTGACACTTTCAACCATTTTACCTAGGGATTGCCTAAAGCCATTTTTTTTTTCTTCTTTTTCAACAACCCAGAAAGCAAGAAAGCCCCATCTCTTCATACCCTTCTAGATCAGCCTGTCTTCCATACATCCAAAGATTTCCCACTCATCCCTATCAGGACCATTCTTGAATATTCACGTTAATGGTAGGGCCCCATGCCCTCCTTTTGAAACCTTATTTCACGTTACAGTTTGTGTCACCACATTCATCATCTTTTGATAGACTAATTTTGCATGCATACATGTGCTTGGAGACCCTGCCATGAGCCATTTGAATGATGTTGTTGCGTGAAAAATGGACGCCCAGCTCATCAGCTTTCAATTCAATTTCCAATATTGAAAGCCTCTGGTTAACGAAATGTTTATTATACGATACCAAGCAACAAGAAGTAGTATTTATAGAGGTGAATTGACTATTTGTGCTCCATTAGGTTGAGAAAATATGAACATATTCTACAATGTAATAGGGTCAGTTGTATTCCAAAAAAAAAAGTGCGGAGTAGTATTTATAGACTTTGATGGCTTGTAGCCGTTACAAGTGATTAAAGCTAAGGAGATTTAGACACATGTATGTCTCAATAGTTTTCCTAACATTAAGAGCCATCGGCGTGGGCAAATTTTATTGTGGACCTGTCCACAATGCATGGTAGTTCATGCATCAAAACGGAGTTGTTTTGATTCAATGAAAAGAAATAGTATAAACGGTATTCCTTTCACGCCGTTCCGCAAAAACGTAATTTTGTGTGTATAACATATTCCGTTACATTTTATATGCATTGCAGTTTCCTTTCAATACAAATACAGTTTCTTTTCGATATTATATACTCAAACATGTGAAACTATTATTCAGTTTCATTTTATATACACTGCAGTTTTCTTTCAACACAACTACAATTTCATTTTGATATAATTACAGTTTTATTTGATAATATAAAAACAAATATGAGGCAGTACCATTGAAGATGAACTGTAGTTTTATTTACGGAGTTTCGTTAGGATGTGACGGCAACCATTTCTTTATTTAAAAAAATTGTGCCATTTTTGGACCATGATCCACGATATAAGACCATCCACACCAATGAATCATACACGGTTCTTGAGAAAATATTGCCAACATGGCAAGAGAAAAGTGGAGTGAGAGAAGGAAGAAGTTGGTTCTGGAAAACAAAGGATCATATCAATAAAGTGGGCCCCACACATTTTTTGCCCAGCCACACACGCGTGCGTGGCTGTCACTATGCGCCCAGCGGGAGCGTGGCTGTCACTATGCGCCCAGCGGGTGCGTGCACCTGACATTATCATTTATTTTTTTTTTTTTGAAATTTTGTTTTGTTTTGTTTTTTTATTCCTCCCTTCTCATTTTCTCTTTCCTAATCACATTTAAAAAAACTTCTCAATTATCGCGAAATATCCCCATTGATAAGGATGCTCTAACAACTAATCGGCGTGAGTCCACAACAATTATTTAGGTTCATAACAAGCCAATAGTTCGTTTTCTTGATTTAGGTTCATAGTGACCAACCACGGAGTTATGTCAGATTTAGTCTCCCCTCTTGATGAGGGAAGATTTATATGTATTTATATGTATTTTGGCATTTGAGCCTGTGACAAATTTGAAGATTACAACTTTCATTCTTGAATTTTATATTGTCGGGACTCTAACCATGACTACTAACTCAAATAAATGTTCATATGCGGAGTACATTGTGAAAATGGAAATTCTAAACACCATATTTCAATTTGATTATCGAATCTTGAAAGCAGTTGTTATGCCATGGACCCGGGTCACCTTACAATGTGATTCAGGTCACCTTGCAAGGTGAACCCGAATCTATGTTTACATTTTCATAACTCCATGTTCACAGTAAACTTAAATGTATAAACTGTGAACATAGAGTTATGAAATTGTGAACATAAACTACTCGAGTTCACATTGCAATGTGGACCCTGGTCTATAGTATAATTTGATTATTGGGGTCTCTAATTTAAAAAAAAAAAAATTGTGTACGTTTATAAAAAGTCCAAAGTTTCTAATTAAAGAAATTTGTATGGTTATAAGATATCAAAAATCTTTTAATAAAAAAAACATAGACTTTCATTTTCTTGATTGAAGTTCATAGAGACCGACCACGGAGTTTGCCAGCGGGTCGTGACAGATTTTTTTTAGTCTTCCCTTTTGACGAAGGAATATTCAGATGTAGATATAGCCTTTGAACTTGTGACAAATTTGAAGATTATTACAACTTTGATTCTTTGCTTTCATATTGTCTGGCTCACATACACTGATGCCAAACAGTTGGGCTAGCACAATGTCATGTTTACATTGATTACGTTAGTTTTTCAACTCATTATTGTATTGTCAAATATGGTATAATCTACCAACATAAACTGATTAATTATTATAATGCTCGTTGTATTATTAAATACTGTATAATTTATCAACATAACTTAGCTGGCTTACATTGATACCAAACACTAGCAAGAAGGTGTTCATCGTGTTTATGTTGTGATAGGGATTATTCTCTGATCTAGGTATACTTCCCGATATGTTCCTGTGTATCTGCTTGATATTAGGTCAGAATCGAGTGTTTCTTAAAAAATATTTTATTCCTGTAAAGTTGGGGCCTGCACCTATATAAGGTTCTTTTTACACCATCGCAATGCTAGTCATATTGTAAAATACTGTATAATTTAGCAATTTAGCAATCAAATGTTCATCATGTTTATGTTGAATATATTCTTTTTCCACCATTATAATTCTAGTCGTATTGTTAGACATAAGCTGACGCAAAAATATAATTTGTGTGTTGATGTCCCTGTCTTTGCCTATTCCACAGTGATTCTGGGTCATAGGATTAGGTCAGAGAATAATGAGGGAGCTGAGGACCACACTTCTCAGAATCCTGAATGAGAGATGAACAATTCTAATGCCATTGATCAAAATAAAGAACAATGCAGAAAGGGTTTTCTTTTCTATTCTTTCAATGAGCTGAGATTCGATTCTTTCAAACTTCAAAGTGTATGCTACAAAGATGACAGGGCTAGTGAACAAGATGTATCCTTCTCTGCTTTTTAAGGGGAAACTTTATAGGTATTCCTATTCATCTTAACCGTTGCGTTTTGTACTAGATATAATTTCGTACAGTGTGTCTGATTAATTTGAATATAGTGTAAATAAATATTGACAATACTAAGTATAACTCAAATAGCCAACTGTTAAGAGTTTCACATTGAAAAAATAAGGAAGATGTGATTTTAGTTATTTTCATGACTCTTTCCATGCCACCATGCTCACCCCCTTCTTTCCCTCTCCGGCCTTTCCACGTACACATGCCTACTCCTGTCGGTGGAAGTGTTGATGGTGCGCCTGGGGTACTTGGCCCTCGCTAGCCATGCCACGTCATTGGGAATTTGATGGGCTAACCTCGCTGACCATGCACCAGCCACCTCACCACTGCACCCCCTCCATGTCTCCTACCCATATATGCCCATGCCTTCATATATGCCACGATTCCAAATTTGCACCAGCCCAAACTACCACCTCACCAGTGGGGGGCGCGCCACCCTGTCGGCCATGCCATGGCTAGAGGAGGTAGGTTGGCCATGGGCAACCCACTCCCCCGTGGCTACAACGCCTTCCAAGGGCGCGGGCCACGTTGTAGGGCGCATCGCCTGTGCCAGTCACGCTATGGCATTTGCTCTTCTTGTTTTGGTGGTCCAATTGACGCCACCCTTGCCTTCCACACCTTGTTAGTCCATTACGAATTCTATCTTCTTACATTCTACTCTACCACCTCTTGGACCAAGACTTTCCCAATAAAATGGCCTCCGAGGTCCCACGACCCCATCACATTTAATGAATCAATCTCATTTTTTTTTTCATTTTAACCTTAAATCTCAATGCCAAACTATAAAATATAAAGAAATAAAGTCTTACCTATCAATTTTATTTTGTTTTTTTTTTAAATATAAAAAAATAGCACATTAGAATTATCATCACTTTAACTTTATTTATGGGATTTGAGCTAGAGTTTAGACTTTATAGATTAATTATCATTATGTATATGTTAATGGGATTCTTAATGATCTCTCTTATCTCACTTGCAATACAACCAAATTCTCTTTATAAATGTTATGTATATCATCTTTGCTTATCTACATCCTGAAAAAAAAATAAACAACACAAAATTTGTATTCAAATATATCAATTCAAAAAGATAAAATATTAAATTTTGTGCGTTTTTTTTTTATACAAGTGATGCTTTATGTAGAATCTCAATATTTCAACTCTTTCATCACTATTATAATCTATAACATTAGCTCCATATTCCTTACCATTTTAGTATAGTACTTCACTAAAACAGGACAATTCAACATTTGCCACTGAATTAATTCAAAACTCTTTGTCAACTATTATGTAGTATAATAAAATTCCAGTCGACACTCGATGTTAGGGTGCTTAGATTCTTTGAGCTGAAAATATTTGAGAAATGATAGAACAATGTATTTATTGGAATATGTATTTACTGACAAATTTATTGTTTTAAATTTGTTTTGAATTGAAGACTTATCATTTATTTTTGTTTATTACTTATAGATGGATGCTCTGAAAACTAACAATTTTGTAGATAGATTTAATGAGTGGATCATCGATCTGAGGGTATATAAAAGCATAAACAAGTAAAACAACTCAAAGCTTTATGTGGTTGCACATTCATTGACCAATATGATGTTGGATTTTAAATTATTGAAATGTATGTGCAATCAATATGAGTATATGAGGATGACAAATTTGACTTTCAAGAAAAAAGTGTTAAATTAAGTCTAGAAAATATTTATTTTTCAACGGGACTTCTCATAAATGGTAAATTAATCTTTTTTTTTTTAGTATTACTGACTCTTTTATAATGTAATATTGTAACACATTGGCATTTGAACCTAAAACCTCTCATTTGAGAGAGTTACAATTATGTCGCTCGACCACAAGGTCTTTGACAACTAGGAATTTAGTCTAATTTAACCATTATCAAAAAGTTAAAGCACAAAAAATCTATGAACATCCAACGCAATTATCAAAAGTGGATCCTACTTCAACATTATCAATTTTACAATTCATTCGCTATTTTCTTTACATCCTTGTAATACTCTCTTACTCTCAAAAGTGATCACACTTACAAATTACATTTAAAAAAAAAAACAATTGTGAGAACAAAGTAATTGCATCGGATATTTTGAGAACAAGTATTGGCAATACCTGGTACAATCTAAATAGTATACATAGTTATACCAGATACATAAAAACACTGGTGCCGATCAGTACCGCAATGAAGTAGCAAACATGAGGGCAAGAATGAAAAAAACACAAATCCATCATGTTTACAACAAACAATATCCCATATTAAAAAGCAATTTTATTTCATAATTTTGCAACTTGATTAATCATCACTTGGACCATACTATTCAGTGTCAAATTGATCCCATAAAGAAATGTCAATTACACAAGCAAGAAAACTGGTAAACTTAAACAGATGCTGTCCAGTATCAAGGATATTTCAAGTTCAGATGTAATTAACTAAAAGAAGCAACATTTAGGATTGAGATAAACAATCGAAGAAACTATTCGTGCGGATTCAGAGAATTCTATGCATACCTTAAAGTCCACCAAAAGTGGGATTGAACAAAGAGTATTTTCTCTCAACAATGTTCTTCTGTTTTGCACTGGATCATTTGACGAGGACGAGGAGTAATTCGGAAAGCACACAGAAAAATAAAAACGAATAACTTTCACGACCTGATCAATATCCATGATACAATTAACGGTGTAGTGATATTATTCCAAACAAATATCAAGTTCGAAATCAATGGCATTTAAAGGTAGACATAAGACGTTAGTAAATAAATCTAAAGAGGAGAGCCGGGGGGTTGTTAGGGTGGCTAACGCTTTGTGCAGTTTTAGAGAAGCGAGAAAAGCAAAGAGGCGTAAATCGTAATCAATAGAAGCTCTGATCTTCCATTTCTTATCATCTATCATCATACCATTGAAACATGTATTTAACAAATAAAATATGAACTTTTCATTTCGTATGCATAAAAAAAAAAACAGAAAAGTACAACTGAAATCTGCATTGCAGCCTTTAGGCACATCTGGTATGTTTTTCTATCGTTACCTTGAAGACCTACCAGAGAGACACTTCCCGCAAGAGACCAACTTCAGTAAAGCTTTCGGTCTCCTACTTCTGGTTTTCAAGCGCGAAAGCTGCACATTCAAAACTCTGTAAGTTTACTATAAATTAATCAAGAAAAGCATAAACAAAATTCCGTCCTCCACTCCTCCCCCGAGCCCCCAGACATAATAGCAAATCAGATTGCGAAACTTTTGTTTTTTTGTTTTTTTTTTTTTTTGAGTACTACTAACTCTGTTACAATGTAGTATCTGTTCATAGCTACTTTCTTAACCTATTGAAGCACAAAGAGTCAATATTGCTCCCACTAGGACTAAGCCCATGACCTCCCATTTGCGAAACTTTTGTCTTAATTTCAGCAAATTCATGCAAATGACAAATTTTAGTGTTGATCAAACATTTTGGACCCAACCCAAAAAAAAATGTTTTTGGAAAGGTTGGACAAAAAATAATCACAGCTACCTTTCGACGTGATACTCTTGTAGTCTTCCAGCAAAGCAAGCTTCTAGATCTTGGTTCCAGTCTCCTGCAAAACAGAAAATATTAGTTTGCTTATGTTCTATGGTCGAAAAATGTACGATACTCAATATGGAACTTATTACATTTACTATACAAAGCATTATATTGACACATGGGGCACACGCACATTTTACTACTCTACATAAATAAACACTGTTCACAAAATAGAGGTATGTGATAATTAGGAAAAGCACATACAGATTCTCTTGTTCGAGCTTTTCGGCAATAGAAACAGCCTTGCGTTGTGACCATCCACTCTGCTGGGCGCATCCTTCTGCCCGTTGAAGTACATGAGCAAGAGATACCTTGCGTCTCATCAGGCTCAGGTTCGGGTTTCCGTTCCCCAATTTCCTTACATCCGATACAGATGGTACGTTAGAATTCTTAGCGGTTGAGGATGCTTCTCCAATATAATCATTTCCAAAACTCCGCCTATCAGGTTGTGTCTCGTGAATATGCCTCTCGTGTTTGACCTCTTTCGGAGAAGTTTCTAATTCCACGATCTCGCTTTTACCGATTCTAGTAGTGTCAATCTCTGTCGAAGCACCTTCTCGTTCTTTTCGAGGCCTTCTATTGACATCATCATTGCCAAGACCGGAGGATAAACCATCGTGAGATGCGGGAAAGATGATCGATCCTGCTCTTGAATCTTTCCTTGATTCACATCTGATTTCGATTGTCACGGGGGATCCAATAACAGATTCAAACGCTTGTAAAATATGTACCCTAAATTTCTCTGCCTTGGACTTCGTTACGTGTGAACTGAAAACTAAATGCACTGTTGGAGCTGCAGAAAGACATTCAGAAGAAACAGTAATTATCGGATTGCTCGAGGCAACTTTAATACAAGCAAATGAAAGAACCGCGATACAATCAAGAGACTTCATATACAGGACTAATCGTTAAAAATTTTGTTAGCTTAATCAAAATCTTCATTAC
Source organism: Ipomoea triloba (assembly GCF_003576645.1). NCBI lineage: Eukaryota > Viridiplantae > Streptophyta > Magnoliopsida > Solanales > Convolvulaceae > Ipomoea > Ipomoea triloba. Next base: position 2,931,319 of record NC_044925.1, on the reverse strand, counting down.
ATACATAGTATCAATGTATCAGCTAAATATGTTAATCCGATTCACACACTACACCTAATTCAGTATGAAAGTACAGACAAATAATATGTCCAAGCCTCCAAGGTTTCATCGACTTAAGGTTTTTTGTAAATGCAATGAAAATTAAGGGAGGGAAAGAGAATATGAGATTCAAAAACCACCATACAATACAAGTAATAGTAATGGTTTTACGGATTAAATAAATGTAATTAAAGTACCTGCACCAAATCTAACGGAGGTCAGGTTTCCTTCCCGATACAGGAACTCCTTTAAGCTAGTTATCTGAATCCTTTTGAGCACATTCAACCAAATATCTTCAATTTCATTTTGAAATTTACCGGGCCCTTGTCCACTACTTACTCTATTTCGATCACTAGAAATGCTGTTAGACTTTTGAGGAATAACTCCAGCTCCAGCATGTCCATTTCTATCAACGATACCTCTCTTCTTAGAACTTTCAGCTTGAACTTTTAATCCTCTTTCTCTTTGAGACATCTTAGTATGCCCGACATTGCTTGTCCCGGGTATCTCTCTTCCACCTCCATAGTTTAAGCCTAGGGGGCTTTGATTAAAACTAGTGTCTGCAGAGGAACTGGGTAACAGATACTGCTGATCTGGTGCGAGTTGCAGTAATGCTGCAGTAAGCCAGGTTAGTCTGTCGTTCGACACTCTCAGCTGCTTTTCGGCCTCGGATAACGTTTTCAGAGCCTGACGCAATTTTTCCATATCATCTTTAGATACTGAAATCAAACCAAAAAAGCGGTCCCTTCAATTAAGGAAATATAAACATATGTAGCTTGGTAAAGGACGACAAAGTTGGAACTTAGAAAATAGGGTTTTAGAAATGTCGGAGATCAAATTTGGAATTGTTTCCAGAGCAAATTCGAAGAAATCGAGAAGGTTATCAAATATGGGCGATTGTATGAAGCGGAAATGTGTTAGTTTTAAGCTATACGCGATTTCAGATTGTTTAGGAGTCTTTAAGGAATGAAATTATGGAATTCTGTTCCATAGACCACTCAATCTTCTATGCTAAACAATGATAAACACTGAAAACTAACTATTGAGTCATTCATATATTGAATTATTGATTCGGTAGGTACTTTGAATCAATTTGAGCTATAAAAATATCCCTAGCCATCAACAAAAGTTCACTTGTACCACAACGATCTTACCAATATGTAAGAATATATCAACAATGCTAATGACTATGCAATTGAAGATGCAAAATTATAATATGCGTACATGCTTGGCGGCGAAAGAACTTCCTTCGAGGTCTTTCTTTTGTGAAGTCATAGATACCGGCAAGAATGTCAGTAATAACAGTAGCAAGTTGTGACATTAAAGCCAAGGGCTCGACACCGGATTCCATTATCTCCCGCAGACTTTTCACAGTATTGACAGTGTCTGCTGATAATGCCAGGTCAAGTAGATCGACCAATTTCTCATCCGAAATAAGCCCAACCTGTCATGCAACACAAGAATCTTAAGAAAAAAATAAATTGTAAAAAATCCAATGTTCATGACTAATGACTTGTTAATCCCATACAGAAGTAATTTTTATAGCCAAAGGGTTAATTATCATTAAAAAAATGACATTTTTATCACCAGGAAATAACTTGCAGCTTTAGCAAGGTAAATGCTATTAACAATGATGGTTTTTGAGGTTCAGAAATAATACCAATAGCTAAGATCCAATTACACGAAATAACGAAACTCACCAGTTCTTGTACCAACGAAACAGAGATTCTCTGCCCAAGCAAACTCAACTGCTCAAGAGTCATCTCAGCATCCCTCAACGATCCATCTGATCTTGTTGAAATAAGCTTTAATGCATCCTTATCAATTTCTAGACCTTCTTTGGTAGCAATCCATTGCAACGTATAGATTATATCTGCATCTTTCAACTTTGGGAAAAAGAACTTTTGGCACCTCGATATGATTATATGAGGCAATGTATCTAGGCTTGAACAAACAAGGACAAAAAGAACTCGCCTAGGAGCCCGATCGATAACCTTTAGAATAGCACTCCAACAATCAGGAGGCAAATTATCGCAATCATCAAAGATAAAAATTCTATACTGAGATGGAAAATGGGAAATGATCATAGTGTCAAGAAGGTCCATAATATTCTCAAAATCAAAATTACTGACAGGGCCTATTTCTCTTATATTTCGACTTTTCCCCATATCGTGTGAAATGCAAGAATTGCAAGCTCCACAAGGCTTGGGATGCTCTAGAGACTGGCAATTTAAAGCCCTAGCAAATATGCGTGCACAAGAAGTCTTCCCTGTACCATTAGGCCCGTAGAACACATAAAGCAATCCAACCTTCCTCTTTGCAACAGCATTAGAAAGAGCTTGCACAACCAAACTCTGCCCCACCAGATCTCTAAAGGTTTTTGGCATGTATTTTTGAGTAAGACTTCGGTGCCTCACATTACCATGACCATGAAAATTACGCTGCCCACCAAACCTAGCTTCTGAAGCAAGATCAGAGTCAATTTCGTGCTTAAGTAGATTGTCAGCAAAGATACCCAATTCTCCCGAATAATCGTGAAACCAAGCAGCATTTTCAGCACTTTCTTGGGAGCCAGAAGGATCAAGTAGTAAAGGCAATGCTTCTGCAGATTTACAAGATGAACTCGAGTATTCAGACATCATAGGGATATTTTGACTGTCCCTCACTTGAGGAGCAGCACCAGTTTTCTTTAACCTTGACTCAGACAGCCCACAATACAAACTCCTACCTGCCAAATCAAGAAAAGATTTTCCCCTATGGTGAATTCTTGACCAGTTCCAAGGAATGCCACATCCATTCCTAGGAGCCCTAGTGACGTTTTGGTGGCCATATTCTTCATCTCCCTGTTCTACTTGGTATCTCTGGTTTGACGTACACTGACCAAAAGAATTAGAAGCCACAGACATTTCATTCTCACCAAATGCATCTCTGGAAGCAACAGAAGCACGGGATCTCCTTGCACCTCTAAGTTTACGTTGTTTTACCCTCCCACTGTGGTGCCCGCTAATGGATGCTTCCCCTCTCTTTGAAATCTTCTTGCTGTGACCATGTCTTCCGTGAACACGAACCTGCGATGAAGCCACCTCATCACTGTCCAAAGAGAACTCATTCAGTTTTTCAGATAAAGTCTTCACACGATCATCTGGCCCATGCCGTCTGCTCTGCTTAATACTTTTATCCCTTTGTTCAGAGTTTCCATGAATACTTTCCTGAACGAGATCCTTTACCTCATCTCGAAGCCCATTTCCTCCAGCAACAAGATCAGTCCCCAGATTCCTCCCACTTGATTCTTCTCTCCTGACCCTTCTCTGTTCTCGATTTCCACTCTTGTTACTGCACTCACTTGCAACTGCTGTCCCACCAATATTCCGCCTATTAACTTCACCACTGCCCACTTTTGAAGTCGATAGGTCAGCTATAGGTGGTAAGGTTTCAGATAACCCTCTACCATCCCTTGGTATCTCCAATCCTACAGACTGTCTAGCAGTGCTCATCTCCGCAGCCCTTTCAGCTGCTACGGGAGGGGCTTCCACAACCGAAGGGGAATGCCACGAGGGCGGGCTTGCAGAAGGATCCCTCAAGGACCTCGATCTCTGAAGGGCAGCAAGGTCCCTCATAAGAGACCTATCACCCAAGATGGGACTCTGCTTATGCATATGATTCTTTAAATGAATACAATTTGTCAAATGTATATGATTCCGAAGGTGATCATTAATGTTACCATTTACATCTTTAAGTATGCGGTTACGAACAGCCTTGGTCATGATCACCAGCACACAAGTTGATCCAAAATTGGAAATTCTCTAGAATTATTAATACTAGAAATCAAGAAAATCAACATTCTATCAACCCAATTCTACCCCAGATCTTCTCATTAACCAAATCACTATTTGAAACTTGAAACAACTTCCAATTCACCAAAACAAATATTAATAGCGTCTCAATAGGAAACAAGAAACCCCCAAGTAATCAAAGATTCACCTTCCGGAAATCCCCAAACATACTATTACTACACTACTTAAGCATATATTATATTGTAACTACAAACTCATGTCCAATGATGACCCAGAAAACTATTGACCAACTTTAACCCCAAAAATTCAAAATTCATTGCTACTCATGCAAAAACCAGGGAAAAAATCTGAATTAGAACATACTTTGAAACTGTCAATTACTGAGAGGCAGTGACAAAGTTACCATCTTTTCTTGAAACCCTTGATTTCTGGTTCAAAGGCCACAACTTTACAGCCTTGCAGCATAAAGGGTGAATGCAAACAGCATGAAACCGGAGGGGAATTGTCAGTTCAGACTTGAAACATCACCACATTCACCTCAATCAAGAGGCAACACACTTGTCCACTATTGCCATCACTTTCTTTCACTTAAATCAGATCTCCCTCTATACACTTTCACGGGAGCTTCTTTGAATAAAAACAATGGGCGTGCTCACAACTATGTAAGTCTATGTGTGTGTGGGAGTGATAGGGAGAGCTAGCTGAGAGTTGAGAGTGAGGAGAACACAGTAGAGTGTAAAGTGTTGTGTTTGAGAGTGAGATTGTGAGGATGGGAGGTAGAGAGAGAGATGGAGAGTGGAAAGTGTGAGTGTGTGTGTGTGTAGAGACAAAAACGGAAATCGTTGAATGGGAAAACGCTACGCAGGACGGAGGGCGTAAGGAATAAGGATGGGACTATGGAGAATATGGTGATGACAGATAGCTCCGGAAGTGGAACAGGACAACAACCAAAACTACTGTTTTTATTTGCTCTGTAGTTTTACCCCCAAAAAACTGTAAAAATATATATATAAATGATAAATGATAAAATGTTAATATTGTATCTATTTAGTATTTATACAAGGTACAATCAATAAAGTTTTTTGAAATACACCATGTAGTGGAGACAAGTTTCTCCTTTATGGTGGCAACCTCAATCAAGTTAGTTAGACAGTCAGCTTGGTAACTCCTCCCGCTATGAAGTAGTGCGGAAATACCATGTCCAACTAGGTATGCACCTTAGATTATACTCTATGAATTGGTCAAACAGTTAACTTGGTAACTCCTCCCGCTATGATGTAGTGCGGAAATACCATGTCCAACAAGGTATGCAACTTAGATTATACTCTATGAATTGGTCATACAGTTAGCTTGGTAACTCTCATTCCTGTGGAGTAGTGTTGTAATACCATGTTCAAGTAGATATGCGGCTTAGATTATACTCTATGAGTTAGTTAAACAGTTAGCTTGGTAACTCCCCTTAATGTGGAGTAGTGCTATAATACCATGTCCAATTAGGTATGCAGCTTAGATTATACTCTATGAGTTGGTAAGACAATTAATTTGGTAACTTCCCTCGATATGGAGTAGTGCAGAAATACCATGTCCAACTAGGTATGCAACTTAGATTATAATCCATGAGTTGTTCAGACAATTAGCTTGGTAACTCTCCTTGCTATGGAGTAGTGCGGAAATACCATGTCCAACTAGGTATGCAACTTAGATTATAATCCATGAGTTGGTCGGATTGTTAGCTTGGTAACTCCCCTCACTGTGGAGTAGTGCTATAATATGATGTCCAACTAGATATGCAGCTTAGATTATACTCCATGAGTTAGTCAAACAATTAGTTTGGTAACTCTCCTTCCTGTGATGTAGTGCAAAAATACGATATTCAACTAGATACGTAATTTAGATTATACTCCACCGATACAGACATACAGTGTTGACTAGCACTGTAGCACCTTAAAGATTTCCTAAAAATATTATATTTGGCTTTATTGGTAGAAAATTTTAAATAGTTTATGATAATCATATTTAATTCTTTATATTTGACAATTTTAATAATAAATCTCTGTTACTTGATAATTATATTATCATACTAACCAGAATTTTTTTTTTATTCAAACCTACTAGATTCGCAACCTAAGCATCTAGACTGTCATGTGATTAGACATTAACATAAATATATACTCGGTATTTATTTAGAGGTTTATTTTAAAATTGTAATTATATTTAGTAAACATTTTGATACATTATACTAAAAAAAAAAAAACTACTACATGCATTAGTTAAATAAAAATTAGTGTTAAAATTATCAAATATAAAATAATTTGGTAATAATTATTAATTATTACAATGTGCAAAAGTTGATAGCTACACGTTTGACTTGCCCACATTTGACTTATGTGGTAAGCATAGTGGATGCTAAAATAATGGACATTTTAAGTAATTTTGTTGAGCATTATATATATGTGTGTGTAAAACAAGAAATGTTGTTTAATTTGGTAAATAGTCAATTCAATCAAAATGGTCTAGATTGGATAGTTAAATAGAATTATTATAAAATATAGAAGTATGGTATAATTGTCAAAATTAGAACTTTTTATAGAATTGTTACAAGATTAAAATATGTGAGTTTTTCATTCTGAATCAAAATTTCTTATTTCAAATCAAATTTTAGACTTCATATTTTGAAAATTGTGATGTTTACCTTATGAAATAATTACTTATTAATATTCACTCGCTAACGTAACAACTATTATGTCAAATATTATGCATTGATGCATAAAAACATATTTTCTAACCAAGATTTTGTGGTCTAGTAACACCCGGTCAGTTGGTATATGGGAGTGGGTTCAAGTTTCAGTAGGAATAATATTGACTTTTTGTGCTTCAGTAAAGTGACATGTGGATCTATCATGCACAATTGCACGGTGCAAAAGTGGTTGTCTTCTGATAAACAAACGACAAATGTAAATACTAAATAAATTAAAGTGGTGTGGTCTGTTTCAAAGCAGAAAAACTAGGAGCATAGAATCCCAATAAAAGCAACAGTGGATGAAACATGACATGTGTGATGTGTATGCCATTCAACAGACTGGTGAAAGATATCATCTTCATTAATTATATTATCATGAACAAAAATTTACAGAGTATTTATTTTTCGTTAATTAATTTTAATTGACAACTTGATGTAATTAATTTCGTATTAATTTAAAGTGTGTTTGGTTGACGGGTTTTGGTATAAGGTATGGGTATCAAAGTTATTGTTATTGATTGGTTGACAGGTTTTTAGAATACTACTACCGGTTTGGAATACCCTATTAATTGAAAAACCCATACCTTTATTAAATAAGGGTTTCATTTATCTTCCTCTTTTCTTCCCCAACTATCAATAATCATTTACATTTCACCCTGCTACCAAACATGCATAATATTTTCACCAAAACCCATTACCCTTACCAAGTATTTGATACCCATATCGATTCCGATTCCCATGTGCGAACCAAACACATTCTTAGTGATTTTAATTATTTAAATCTTTTTTATACTAATTTCATCTTATTTTCAAAGAATTTTAGAGCTATAATATAAAATATTATTTAAATCTTTTTTATACTAATTTCATCTTATTTTCAAAGAATTTTAGAGCTATAATATAAAATTATCTAATTCAAGACTCAAGTAACCTTTGCATATGGGACAATCCATGTCAAGTTACTCTGAGATGTTGTCTTGAACTCTTGGTATCACAAGATTTTAAGTTTGACTCTCATTGAGAATTATCTATTGATTTTGTTGGTTTGAACCGGTTAGCTATGGACAACCTAAACTGGTTTACCTCTTCAGTGTAGTCATTTACGGATTATGGTTACAATGCAAGTTTCCCTCAAAAGTAGACCACACACTATTAAGTGAATATGAAATTAATTATTACCATATTAATTATGTTTATAATGAAAAAAAAAAGAGAAGTAATTCAATTATGTGAGCTAATAATTTTGGGATAGAATAATTAATAAGATGATTAATAAATATGGTATAATTAACTAGATTGTCATAATTATAACAATCTAGGTATGTTTTCAAAAAAAAAACAATCTAGGTATAATTAACTAGATTGTCATAATTTTGGTACAATGTAACATATAACGAAATTGTGATATTTTGTCAAGGTAAAATATAATGTACAATATTTTAAACCCAATATAACCCTTAAAATAGGGACAAAAACCAATGATATAATATATATTCACAGCTATAATTTTGAGCCATTTATATTTTACCTTGTTTAAAGCATCAATCTTTAATTAATATGAAGAAAAAAACAATCTCTTTTAAAACCTAAATTGTTTCACTTTTAGAAATGTAGTTCATATAAGTTAATTTAACAAATTTAGCCACGCTTCTCAAATGAGAGGCCTCGGGTTCAATTCTCCGTGTGGGACATTTGACTCTTTGTGCTTCAGTAGGTTGAGAAAGTATGTATCAACATATACTACATTGTAACAAAGTCAATGGTACTCAAAAAAAAAAACAAATTTAGCCACTTAATTTGTTCATAATGTTGTACTTTTAATTTATAATAACCACTTTATTAAGTCTTCACCGCCACTATCTGTACACTTATGTGCACAAAAAGTCTTCACCACTATTAGTTGGTCAAAGTCGCGCATTAACTACTCAGGTGCCATTTGTAATTGTGACCTAGCTTTATATTGTTGGAGTGTAGTTGTTATAGTAGGGAATTCTTCATCCATTAATGAGTGCTGAGATAGTTGTACAGGAGATTTGGGCAGTGCTGCCAAGACCACTGACTACAGTTTACACCCTTTATAGCTTTCTTCATTGTCCAATATAATCTCTTCATGTGTAATGGTGTGGGCACTGGGTAGTGCCTCTTTAATTATAATTAATTTGTTATTAAACAATTAATAATATTTCTTTATAATTTATGTATAGAAAGTGTTATTTTTCCTGATACAAAATAATTCTTTTTAAAATTCAAATTCATCCCCTAAAAATCTTTCAAATGGTTAATTTAGCAATTATAATATAAGTATAATAATACTATACTTATTCTCATTTTTTACTCCATCCTAGCATGACACACTTAGATTAATATATACAGAATTGAAGCATGCGCTCCATCTCAACTAAAAACCTAAGCTAATAAAAGCCACACAGTGAGGAGTGGGGTTTACTTCACATACTCACACAGTGAAGAGTGAGGTTTACCTAGTTAATCCAAAATAAAAGCCTAAGCTAATAGTTGTATTGCATATTTATGTTTATATATCATATGCTCAACACGCCCCTCACATGTGTGGGCCGATTATTTTTTTTATGGACTTCAAGCAACATGTGGACTATAGTCTCATTTTTATCGGGTGACACGGAAGTTAGAATCCATGAACTTTGGCATGGGGTTGTCTGATATCAAATTGAAGCTTGTACTATATTTCAACTAAAAGGCTAAGATGATAGTTGCATTGCCCTATAAAGGCCTATATTTATGTTTATATTATATTTTTTATATATATGCTCAAGAAAAAAAAAAGTAGATTATAATTTTTTTATCCCATTTTCTTATCTCTTACTCCGTATCTAAAAACATAATAAGTCTCAATCAAAGTTATATCCCTCATTTATGTCCATATCTTTAGTGCTAATCATTTTGTACATTGTGTTTTTAGAGTTGTACTATACAATCTTTTGGACAAAAATACCATTACCGTTATAACTTCCGTTATCTTTTCCATTAACTTTACAATACACATGCATCTACATACCATAACTTTTCTTATATTATTTAATGATAATAACATTTGTAGACATTATATATTGGATTAATATAATAAATAATTTTTTTATTTAGATTTTAATTAGTAAGAATTTGTAAGTTATTTTTTAAAATATAAATATTGGGCATACGTTTTTGCGCATGGTGCACAGAAAAGACTAGTATTCTAATAAGATCGAGATATGTTACAAGAGTTTTACACTTTGAGGTATATTTATTATTATTTTTATAATATTTAAAAGTAGGCAATTAATTAATTACAGAAATGGAAAGAATATAATTAATGTATATATGCCCTACAATACTTCTTGGATGCTCTGAGATATTCAGATGGGCAGGACCATGCATGTTAAAGAGACATTTTTGTAGTTTAGTGCATCATAATTAATTAAGAATGTCATGTGTTCTACCGATCGGAGAAATTCAGAAGCAAACAAAACCCTCTTTTATTTATTAAGGATGGGATCCTAAGATCACCCTTATCTTCGTAAATAAATAAGGAGTTATAGCTCAACTCAGGGCACAGCTCAAGTAATCAACTAATAACACAAAATAGTATCTGTATGTACGCCAATTAAGATACACCTCATAATATGTCTCTTCCACAGTTTTACATGTCTCCGGAACAGGAGCAGAGATTCTTAAATTATATTTTAAGTTCAAATTTGTAAATAAGATGTTATAATTGCGTAGGTACTATAATCAATTATTTGCAATATAGATTATTCGTTCAATTGCATAGTTTTATTGGCTTAAACAATATTCTTATAATTAATTAATACTCCGTAAGAAATGAGAACGCTTCACAGCCATCCACGTGTCCAGATCAACGAATCAGATGCAATTTTAAAAAAATGACGCAGTGACATTTTCGTAAATAACTGGAACTTTGGTGCACCTAGTTTCACTTACAAGTGCACATATTTTCGCACCTATTTTTACTTATAAGTGCAAGTAATTACCTTATTAATATTCATGCACCTATTTTCGCAAATACTTTCACTTACAAATGCAAGTAATTTACCTTGTTAATATTTATGTACCTGGGTGCAACCTAGGTGCAACTAGTTATAACATAGGTTGCACCTAGTTATAACATTAGGTGCACTTAGTATTGATGCTCAATGTACAATTCACTTGCACCTGTAATGCATTTTACTTGCATCTGCAATACATTTTACTTGCACTTGTGCAAGTAATTTACTTTGTTAACATTCATGCACCTGATTGCAACCTATGTGCACCTAGTTATAACATTAGGTGCACCTAGTTATAACGTTAGGTGCATTTAGTATTGATGCTCATTGTACAATTTACTTGCACTTGTAATACATTTTACTTGCACGTGTGCACCTATTTTCACTGCAGGTGCAAATAATTTACCTTGTTAACATTTATGCACCTGGGTGCACCTATGTGCACCTAGTTATAACATGACGTGCACCTAGTTATAACGTTAGGTGCAACTACATTCCGGACACGTGGCGCGCTGTGATTCGTCCGCATTTCTCTCCTGGGCGGCCAGTACGCATTTGAACGCGATCCCTCCGTAATAATAAATTTTTAAAAAAATTAGTTATTGTTAGTGAAATTATTGTATAGATTTTATATTGGCAATTTATTTGTTAACCTTAGATAGTTTTAATTGGTCAGTTTAATTAATTATGCCTAAGGTTTGTCATAATGCATGGATGAGTTAAATGCATGGGATGAGTGGTTGTTAATGACTCAAACAATAATGTTTGAGATGAGAATTTCAAGGGAGATGTAATTGAGTGAGCATCCTTGAATTGAGGAGATCTAATACAGGGAAGATGCTCAAGTTTTCAAGTATAAATAGAGCTGAAGCTTCAGAGATTAATTTGCTGATTTCATACAAAAGAATGTCAAGTTCCCTGTTGTTTTAATATTAAGCACTAATGTATTAGGCTTAGCCTACTGTTTTAATATGTATAGTCTGTTACACTAATACAGACTTAAGATCATTGTAATATGGCTACCTAGACTAGAATTGTGCTGAGGTCTTGTTTTCTACATCAAGTGGAAGTCTTGCTGATTGGCCTAGGAAAGTTGAAGAAGTCATCAAGTGGAAGTCTTGCTGATTGGCCTAGGAAAGTTGAAGAAGTGCATTCTCACATCACTACCAACTCAGAAGATGATGATGATTAGTAGGTGTAAAGATTAAGCCATTGTTGGTTCGAAATCTGGTGAACCTTGTATCGTTTTTGATCATCTAGTGGAGTTGGGTTTCACCTTTGTGTGGCCCCGTAAATGTAGGAGAAGTTCTCCGAATTGCGTGAACATATTATGGTTCCATTTATATTTCCTACACTATTTTTTTAATTGTGTTTCTAATACATTAATAAACAGAGCTGATTAATTTGTTTTAAAAACAAAGTAGGAACAAGGTAGGTTATCACCTGCATTCAAGATTCACAATCTTTCAGTTAGGAGTAAATAAAAGATATAATTTGAGAAATTTTTAAAAATTAATATATTAACATTTGTTGGTTTTATTTGTGGTGATTCAACATGAACTCAAAAATAAAATATAAATATTAAAAAAGAGGGCGCGCTCAGGTGAGAATCCTCGCCCGCGCCCAGGAGAGAAATAAGAACCATTCACAACCGTCCACATATCCAGATCAATGAATCAGATGTAATTTTAAAGAAACGACGCGGTGACATTTACGTAAATAACTCGAACTTTGGTGCAATTAATTTTGGTATAAGTGCAAGTAGTTGGTGCACATTTACAAGTAAAAAATGCAAGTAAAATCACTTATAAGTGCACATTTTCTCACTTACAAGTACAAGTAATTTACCTTGTTAACATTCGTGCACCTAATTATAACATTACGTGCAACTAGTTATAATGTTAGGTGCACTTAATATTGATACTCAATGTACATTTTACTTGCACCTGTAATACATTTTACTTGCACTTGTAATTCAATTTACTTGCATTTAGGTTCACTATATGAAACTGCTACTTGCACTTAGCTTGTAATACATTTTACTTGCACTTCAATGTTCAATTATTTACAAAAATGCTACCGCATTTTTTTAAATCAGTGTTTTTGATTCGTTATATCTGGACACGTAGACGGATGACATGCGTTCTCACTTCTCTCTTGGGCGAGTAGTTCGCACCTAAACGCGATCCTATTAAACAAATAGCAGAAAATAAATAGAAACATGAGAATATTTATGGGCAAATTATTGTGTGCATCATGGTCCATATATATAGTGCTCTGTGGACCATAACAAAATGTACATTTTAAATATATTTAAAGTACATTATTCATGTATTGAATGTACATTATACAAAATAATGTATTTTCAGTATTCAAATAATATATTTTCTCTAAATATAATATCTATTTTTAATATACTAAAAGTACATTATTTGTATACTAAATATACATTATTTAATAGTATGATCCACGTACTAATGATTGATTTTTAGGTGGAAACCATAAATTTGAAAATCACAAGCCTAAAGAGTTCAAACAATGAATAATTTGATAAAATATTTGAGCCCAATGATGAAGGTGTTCATACTGTGTCTCCCTTTCCTTCGGCAAAATTTTTTTTTTTTTTTAGATCATGTACATTTTTAATATATTAAAAATATATTATTTAATAATATACAAAAAAATGTATGTATTTTCATTATTCAAATAGTACACTTTCAAATAATATATTTTATGTATATAAATAATGTACTTTTAGCATATTAAAAATGTACATTTTATTTATGATACACATAGTTGTGTGGAACATGATCTATGGAATAATGATTCTTTTCCTTCCTTGATTATTGAGCTTTTATAGTAGAAGATAATGAAGGGTGCCTTTATAGTGAAATAATGATTTTTAATGTCTCGCATGGCTTAGTTCAATGGTATGAGTAAAAAAAATAAATAAATAAAAAATTGATTTTCTCTTATTTTCCTTATATGAGACAAATCAATGATCTAAGTGTTCCAATAAATTCATTTGATAAATTTTAAGTTGCAACCTAGTAGAAATTTGCAATTTCAGCTATCATTATATACCATAACAGTTTTTGGTCTTTAAGGTCAATAGAAACTGCAAACAAGCATCTCAATGAAATATTAAATTCCATCTTTTCTAACATTCATTGTCCATTTTAATTGACATGGCATGCATGCTATGATTAATTATTTAATTCATAAAAAATAACTACAATTTTCATGCATCTTTGTTCAATAAAATTAAAATAAACACAAAATTTACTTTCTATGAATACATTTACAATTTTTCTTATAAAATTGCAAGTATCATTTATCATTTTCTCAAGTCTTGGTCAATTATTTGTTTTGTTGCAATACTTTCCTAGTTGGTCGTCAATAAAGAAAAAAAAATACAAATAATTTCATTGTCAATAGAGAAGAAAACTAAAATCCCATGAAATTAGACCTTGAATTGAAGTACACTACATTATTGTGCACCAAGAAAACACAGAAATGCAGAAAATTAAAAGAAAGATTGAGAATTGAAATACATCCAAGTTGAGAACTAAAATACCAACAAAAATTCATACTCACTAACTCCAGTAAATTGATGTTCAATATTGTAAAGTTGTACCCAAGAAAATGTCGGCAAATGGAGTTAGGCAACATCCATGCAGCAGCCAAATTAGGAAGTTGCCAACTTTGAACAAGAATGTTAGGTAGCCAAACTTTGTTGAACAAAATATTTATTGTTTGGTCCTTACATTTTAGGCTAATTACAAAATGACCCCAAATCTACAACTATAAATAGAGAGGTCATTTGTCATTCTAGTCATCCCAAATCATTCTATTCTTCCCTCATATACTAGAGATATTAGAGAGTTTGTTGAGTGTATTTCTCCTTCCTAGCAAGAGAGAATTATCCTTGTTTTCTCCTTGTTAGTTAGAGAGTGGTTGTAACTCCTATTTTCTCATAGTGAAATTCTTCTACCCTTGCCCGTGGTTTTTACCCTAATTTGTTTAGGGGTTTTCCACGTAAAATCTGTGCCTCATTTATTTTTCTTTCTCAAATTATTGTTGCAATCTGATCTATCCCACTTCCGCGGGCGCAACAATTGGTATCAGAGCCTTCAGATATATTGTTCAGAATTTGTTTCAAGAACAATATGGCAGCGAAATTTGAGATTGAAAAATTCAATGGGAAAAATTTCTAATTGTGGAAATTGAAGGTGAAGGCTATCCTGAGGAAAGACAACTGTCTAGCAGCTATCAGTGAAAGGCCAGTGGATTTTACTGATGACAAAAAATGGAGCGAGATGAACGAGGATGCTATGGCGGATCTATACCTATCAATAGCAGATGGAGTATTGTCAAGCATCGAGGAGAAGAAGACGGCCAAGGAGATTTGGGATCACCTCAACCGGTTGTACGAGGCCAAGTCACTGCACAACAAAATTTTCCTTAAGAGGAAATTATATACTCTTCGTATGTCAGAATCTACTTCAGTGACGGAACACTTAAATACGCTGAATACTCTATTTTCCCAGCTTACATCTCTAAGCTGTAAAATAGAGCCACAGGAGTGTGCAGAATTTCTACTTCAGAGTCTACCTGATTTGTATGATCAGCTCATCATCAACTTAACAAACAACATCCTTACAGACTATCTAGTCTTCGATGATGTTGCAGCTGCAGTTCTTGAAGAAGAAAGTCGGTTCGATGATGTTGCAGCTGCAGTTCTTGAAGAAGAAAGTCGGCGCAAGAACAAGGAGGACAGACAAGTCAATCTGCAACAGGCAGAGGCGTTAAAGGAGGACAGACAAGTCAATCTGCAACAGGCAGAGGCGTTAACGGTGATGAGACAAGTCAATCTGCAACAGGCAGAGGCGTTAACGGTGATGAAAGGAAGGTCAACAGAACGTGGCCAAAGCAGTGGTCGTGGTAGATCAAAATCAAGTAAGAAGAATTTAAAGTGTTACAACTGTGGAAAGAAGGGTCACCTGAAGAAAGATTGTTGGAATTTACCTCAAAATTCCAATCCTCAAGGAAATGTTGCAAGTACCTCAGATGATGGAAGTGCTCTTTGTTGCGAAGCACCAATAGTCAGGGAAGGCAGAAAAAGGTTCGCGGATATATGGCTCATAGACTCGGGAGCCACATATCACATGACCTCAAGGAGAGAATGGTTCCATCATTATGAACCAATCTCAGGAGGATCTGTGTACAGTTGCGACGATCATGCCTTGGAGATTATCGGCATTGGAACCATCAAGCTGAAGATGTACGATGGAACAGTCCAAACTGTTCAGGATGTGCGGCACGTGAAGGGCCTGAAGAAAAATCTATTATCCTATGGAATATTGGATAATAGTGCAACCAAGATTGAAACACAGAAAGGAGTCATGAAGATTTTCCAAGGAGCGCTTGTGGTGATGAAAGGGGAGAAGATAGCTGCAAATCTATACATGCTGAAGGGAGAGACTTTGCAAGAAGCAGAGGCATCGGTTGCCGCATGTAGTCCAGACTCTACGCTGCTATGGCATCAGAAACTTGGGCACATGTCAGAACAAGGAATGAAGATTCTTGTGGAGCAAAAGCTACTTCTGGGGTTAACAAAGGTATCACTTCCTTTGTGTGAGCATTGTATAACAAGTAAGCAGCATCGTCTTAAATTCAGCACATCAAATTCTAGAGGCAAGGTTGTTCTAGAATTGGTTCACTCTGATGTGTGGCAAGCACCGGTTCCATCCCTAGGAGGGGCAAAGTATTTTGTCTCATTCATCGACGATTACTCTAGGAGATGCTGGGTGTACCCTATCAAGAGAAAGTCAGATGTGTTTGCGACTTTCAAAGCCTTCAAAGCACGGGTGGAACTTGATTCCGGGAAGAAGATCAAGTGTTTCAGGACAGATAATGGAGGGGAATATACAAGTGAGGAATTTGATGACTTCTGCAAGAAGGAAGGCATCAAAAGGCAGTTCACGGTGGCATACACTCCTCAACAAAATGGAGTGGCAGAGCGGATGAACAGAACCTTGCTGGAAAGGACAAGAGCAATGTTGAGGGCTGCGGGCTTAGAAAAATCATTCTGGGCAGAAGCAGTCAATACCGCCTGTTATTTGGTGAATCGAGCTCCATCAACTGCAATCGAGCTGAAGACACCAATGGAGATGTGGACTGGTAAGCCTGTTGATTATTCAAACCTCCATATATTTGGAAGCATTGTGTATGCAATGTACAATGCCCAGGAAATTACAAAGTTGGATCCGAAGTCCAGGAAATGTAGATTCTTGGGGTATGCTGATGGAGTAAAGGGGTATCGCTTGTGGGATCCCACTGCCCACAAAGTTGTCATCAGCAGGGATGTTATCTTTGTAGAGGACAAGCTACAAAGAGGAGAAGTTGATGATAGCACGGAAAAGGAAAAGCCAGAAACTACTCAGATACAGGTAGAGGAGGAATTTGAACAAGATTCTTCTGAAGCAGAACCGGCGCACGAGGAACCAGAACCAGAACGCTCTAGAGCTCCAACAACTCGTCAATCAGACCGTGAAAGAAGACGTCCCACTTGGCACTCAGATTATGTTATGGAAGGGAATGTTGCATACTGCCTTCTAACAGAGGATGGTGAGCCATCAACCTTTCAGAAGGCGATAAACAGCTCAGGTGTTTCTCAATGGACGGCAGCAATGCAGGAAGAAATAGAAGCTCTCCATAAAAATAATACATGGGAACTTGTGCCACTACCACAAGGAAGGAAGCCAATTGGTAACAAATGGGTCTTCAAAATCAAAAGGAATGGTGACGATCAAGTGGAGCGGTATCGTGCAAGACTGGTGGTGAAGGGATATGCTCAGAAAGAAGGTATTGATTTCAATGAAATATTTTCACCTGTGGTTCGACTGACAACAGTTCGTGTAGTTCTAGCGATGTGTGCTACATTCAACTTACATCTAGAGCAGCTAGATGTGAAAACGGCTTTTCTTCATGGAGATCTTGAAGAAGAGATATATATGCTCCAGCCTGAAGGATTTGAAGACAAAGAGAATCAGAACTTGGTTTGCAGGTTGAACAAATCTCTGTACGGTTTAAAGCAGGCGCCAAGGTGTTGGTATAAGAGATTTGATTCCTTCATCATGTGCCTTGGATACAACAGACTGAATGCAGACCCTTGTGCATATTTCAAGAGGTTTGGAAAAGATAACTTTGTTATATTGCTGTTGTATGTAGATGACATGTTGGTCGCAGGCCCCAACAAAGATCACATTGATGAATTGAAGGCACAACTGGCTAGGGAATTCGAAATGAAGGACTTGGGACCAGCAAACAAGATTCTAGGGATGCAAATTCACCGAGACAGAGGTAATAGGAAGATTTGGCTTTCTCAAAAGAATTATTTAAAGAAAATCTTGTCACGTTTCAGCATGCAAGATTGTAAGCCAATTTCTACCCCTCTTCCTATTAATCTCAAAGTATCCTCAAGTATGAGTCCTAGCAATGAAGAAGGGAGGATGGAGATGTCTCGAGTACCGTATGCATCAGCGGTGGGGAGTCTAATGTTCGCTATGATATGTACAAGACCAGACATTGCGCAAGCAGTGGGAGTAGTTAGTCGGTACATGGCGAATCCAGGCAGAGAGCATTGGAACTGTGTGAAGAGGATCCTAAGATACATCAAGGTGACCTCAGATGTTGCATTATGTTATGGAGGATCAGACTTTATTATCAACGGGTATGTGGATTCTGACTATGCAGGGGATTTGGATAAAAGTAAATCTACGACAGGATATGTGTTCAAAGTTGCTGGTGGAGCTGTAAGCTGGGTTTCAAAACTGCAAGCAGTTGTGGCTACGTCAACAACAGAAGCAGAATACGTAGCAGCTACACAAGCCAGCAAAGAAGCAATTTGGTTGAAAATGCTATTGGAGGAGCTCGAGCACAAACAAGAGTTTGTCTCTTTGTTTTGTGACAGTCAGAGTGCCTTGCATCTAGCAAGGAATCCTGCATTTCATTCAAGGACGAAACACATACGAGTGCAGTACCATTTCATCCGAGAGAAGGTGGAAGAAGGGACAGTAGATTCGCAGAAAATCCATACCACGGACAACGTAGCAGATTTCCTAACAAAGGTAATCAATGTTGATAAGTTTACTTGGTGTCGATCTTCCTATGGCCTGATAGAGACGTAAGCGACATGGAAAGTGCAAGGTAGAAAGAATGGTGTGAAGATATGATTGTTACAATCTGATCTTCAAGTGGGAGATTGTCGGCAAATGGAGTTAGGCAACATCCATGCAGCAGCCAAATTAGGAAGTTGCCAACTTTGAACAAGAATGTTAGGTAGCCAAACTTTGTTGAACAAAATATTTATTGTTTGGTCCTTACATTTTAGGCTAATTACAAAATGACCCCAAATCTACAACTATAAATAGAGAGGTCATTTGTCATTCTAGTCATCCCAAATCATTCTATTCTTCCCTCATATACTAGAGATATTAGAGAGTTTGTTGAGTGTATTTCTCCTTCCTAGCAAGAGAGAATTATCCTTGTTTTCTCCTTGTTAGTTAGAGAGTGGTTGTAACTCCTATTTTCTCATAGTGAAATTCTTCTACCCTTGCCCGTGGTTTTTACCCTAATTTGTTTAGGGGTTTTCCACGTAAAATCTGTGCCTCATTTATTTTTCTTTCTCAAATTATTGTTGCAATCTGATCTATCCCACTTCCGCGGGCGCAACAAAAATTCATACTCACTAACTCCAGTAAATTGATGTTCAATATTGTAAAGTTGTACCCAAGAAAACACATAAATGCAGAAAATTAAAAGAAAGATTTTGAGATTTGAAATACATCCAAGCTGAGAACTAAAACACCAACAAAAGTTCATACTCAGTAAGTGCAGTCAACTGATGTTCAATCTTGTGTCCATAATAGAGGACAGATCTTCAACGGGGAGCTGCTGAACAGGTCAAGCAGAGGACCAAAGCATTTCCACCCTGAATTCTCCCCCGTGCCTCCTTCTGCTTCAACTTCGCGAGCCTCCCCAGTGCCACATTCTTCTGCTTTAACTTCACGAGCCTCCCAGCGCCTCCTTCTTCTGCTTCAACTTCGCGAGCCTCCCCAGCGCCTCCTTCTTTTGCTTCAACTTCGTGAGCCTCCCCGAAGCCTCCTTCTTCTTAAACTTCACGAGCTTCAATTGAGGGTTTTGTTTTCAATAACATCACAATTGCTCTGTTTGACACTCAAATTACACAAATACAATATATATAAATTAAGAAGCTAGGGTCGTAGGTAGTATCATGAGATTCAACCATTTTACCATGGATTTCCCTAATTTCCTTCATCATGCTGGAAGTCTTTTCAGTTGAGGCTTTTGTATGCCATCGTTCTTGAGGGATTTCCCTACTTTCCTTCATCGGGCTGGAAGGCTTTAACTTACATTTGATATCAGAGCTAGGTCCCACGATCGAAATTTGACTCTAATACCAAATGTAAGTTAAAGCTTAAGCATACAAGATCTTTAGAACACATGATTTTCCATATATTATGATGAAAAGCCACATTAATTACAATTACGTATTGGTTGTATGGTTTGTGTATGTATGCCCTGATTTTAGAATATGACTTTTCATTCGCATGCCCAAGTTTCCGTAATTACATTGGCATGTTAATTTATATATTTGATAGCATGTATATATCCATATGCAGTAAGAAAGTTGCATGTGTATGTATTGTTTATATGAATTGCATGTGCCGAATTACAATATTCAATGCAATGGATTACATATATTTTCATAAATGCATTTTTTTTACACAACATTGTTTACAGAATGGATTACAAAGCATATGTCAGTATTCAATGCAATTATTAATTTTAAGTTTCTTCCAATGGATTACAAGTTCGGATTAAAGTATGCTGATTTCCACGGCATATGGTTTGTAATCATTATGTTCGACGCATGTGTTTATGGCTTCTTCGTCTGTGTTTTTTACTTCATATATTATTAATATGCCATAATATTACTGTATATTACTACTGTTTGCCGTAATTTGAATGTCATATATTAATTATGTATTAGAATTATTATTCTATTAGAATTGAATTACGTATTTCCTTTTAATATATTATTCTGCATTGATTTTCTAATATTATTTATTATGGTATATTTATTTGATATCTAATTATAATTATTTGTTAGTCACCAAAGTAACCAAATTATAAAGTTTCATAGATATATAGAGTTAATTCCAGCAAAGGTCCTCCGACTATTGTGATTTTCCAAATTTGGTCCCCGTTTTTTAATTTGGACGAATTAAACCCTTGACTATCAAAAACGTTCCACCATTAGTCCTTTTGTCAATCTAAGGTTAGTTTTCCGTTTAAATCAGGGGTAAAATAGACGTTTCATGTACTTAGTGTCTTCTCCCTCCTCTCTGCCATTTGTTACTCTCCAGCAAGGTAACAACTGGATCTCTCGATACCTGTGTCATTGTATATGAAGTGAGCAAGCCACATAACTACGATCAAGGGAGCTCATTTGGATGGGGTATATGGACTATATCTCTCTGGGATGACTACAATATTGTAAGTTCGGGGGAGGATGATTGTGTCTGCATATGGACTCTAACCCCACAATGATTGTGTGATTATGGTTCAAAGTGTTGAAGAATTGTTTGCAAGGCTAAACACCACTGCAAACAAACTACAAAACAAAAAAATGTTTAGAATCTGCCTCAAGAACAATATTTAATCATTCCATCATCATTCTTACCTCAACAACAACACCATCAAGTTCGCCGGAGAATCTGCCTCGTCGCCGTCGAACTCTTGCCGTAAGCCACTGTCATCAGCTGTCTTGTTGCTATTGTTCTGCTCACGTTGCTGCTGTTGGCCGAATGTTGTTTTGCCGGAATCCATGGAGGTTCCATGCTCGCTGCTACTGCTATCTTCGCCGAAGTATATTCACCGGCGCGAAGAGAGAGAACGGTAGAGATGCCGGCGGTGGTGGCGAAGGGTTGTTCGTTGCTGCTTGAGTCACCGCGGATGCCCACCGTTGGATCATTGTCGGAACTGCTGTCGTTATCGTCGGTCAACCTGCAACTCTAACAACCACCTCTCGTCAGAACTATGACAAACCCACGGCAATGGAATGATATATTCATGTTCTTAAAAAGATTTTTTTTTGTTTGCTTTTTTATTTTACATCTAATATATATTTTTTCTTTTTAATTTCATTCTATTACATGAGTATTGTTTCTTGTTTGGTTCTAGCACTCTTAGGCCATTGGAACTAATTGGAAGAAGAGACCCAACATATGAATGGAAGATTTTACCTCTGCTTTTAACGTCTAAATTCACGGAAGAACTAATGGTGGAACGTTTTTGATAGTCAAGGGTTTAATTCGTCCAAATTAAAACACGAGGACCAAATTTGGAAAAATCACAATAGTCGGAGGACCTTTGTTGGAATTAACTCTAGATATATATATCAAATTTAAATAAAAAAATTTCAATTACACATTATTATGTGATGCTTATAGTGAAATGACATGATTTCATTTTTCTATTATATTGGGTAAATTGAAGTTTAATCATTATGAAATATTTAAGAGTCGCCCAAAGGTTGATCAATTATTTCATAATTATAAACATAATAGCGATTAATTTTTTTTATATTTGATTGGGTTGTTTAGTATATCCAAAGATAGCAAACAAGTCTAGTCGTAATATAATTAATAACCAATTATGTGAAAATTGTAATAACTGAGCATCGTTATGTTCATGTTTTACGTTGTTGGCTCACCCAAAGGAGACATTCAATGTATTTAATTTTTTATGAGTATTTTAGTTAAATCTGTTTATGTGTTAATGTAGAATTAATATTTAAGTATTTTATATGTATTGCAGCATTAAGTTGTGTTTCAATGCATTTGCAAGCTGCGTCTATTGTAAAGTTTAATGGGCTGAATTTCGTTGAGTGGCATGAACAAATTCAGTTTTACCTTGGTGTTCTGGATCTTGATCTAGCACTCTTGACTGACAAGCCTGCTGGTATTGATAATACTAGCAGTGCTGATGATGTAGCTTTCCATCAAGCATGGGAAAGATCAAATAAACTCAGCTTAATGCTTATGCGAATGACACTTGGGAGCAACATCAAGTTAACAATTCCCAAATTTGACAGTGCTAAGAATTTGTTGAAACATGTAGAGAAAAAATTCACTTTCTGAATGTGCTGATAAGGCCCTAGCAGGCACACTTATGGGTAAACTGACCACCATGAAGTTTGATGGTTCGCATCCATGCATGGTCATGTTACTGAGAGGTTAACCTTAGCAACAAAATTAAGGTTCATGGAAATGGAAGTGAGTGATACTTTTCTTGTTCAATTTATTTTAAACTCTTTGCCTCACGAGTATGAAACATTCCAAGTGAATTATGATTCCATTAAAGATAAGCGGAATGTGCTCGAGTTGCTAAATTTGCACCGTTTGTGAATATTATAAGTGCCCTTTGTTCTAAGGGTGTGTTTGGTTCATGGATTTAGCTATCAGGAATGGAAATCAAAGTCATTGTTATTGTTTGGTTGATAGATTTTTAGAACACTATTATGTGATTTGATTACCCCCTTAATTAGAAAACTCATTCTCTAATAAAATAAGGGTTTTATTACCTTATTCCCTCTCCTAATTGGTAATTTGATTTAAAGTTTGGATTAGTGCTTTTAGATTTTTGTTTTTATTTTTTATTTTTTTGTTCATATTGATGCTTTAGATGTCTTTATATTAGAACAAATTGTCTTAATTTTTTGTTCTTGTATTTTTAAAACATTTATTCCCATTATAGGATCATACAACCAAACAGCAATATTAGTAATCATTCCAATTCCACCCTACTACCAAACATGCAAAATACTTTCACCAAAACTCATTACCATTACCAAGTATTTGATTCCCATTCCCATTCTGATTCTCATGTGTGAAACAAACACACCCTAAATTTATTGGTTATTAGCAAATTAATAAATATCTTGCACACAATTACTTTTGATGATTAATTTTAAAATTAAAATATAAACGAATCATAATTCACAACTGCTACCCAAAAGGTGTATTCTGGTATTTGACTCTTTGAGTATGATATATTTAATACCTACGCTTATGATAAGAAGCATATTTCCTTAGAAATCCCTGTTCCACTCATTATTATCATTCATTATTGAGCAAAATATACCCCAACAATGCAAAGGCTCTTACTTTTAGCTCAGAATTGAAGTGGTACAAATTGGATCTGCAGGTTCTCTCATTGGCCTAGTGTGAATGTGGAGCTACACCCAATTTCTCAGAAGCCATTGAATTTGCACAATGATTGAATTTCCATTATATATCAGTAGTCTCAAAGCTCCAACTGACCATGTTCTATGTTTGAGCATGATATGAGTGGCCACAAGATAGCCAGCTTAAAGTCTACAACATATTATACAGCTTTTGGGTGCATGCATTTGCATAAAACTGTGGCATTGCTATATTCCAACTGTGGGTTCTTCATGTCAACTACTAAATGGTGGATTGCTGCCCAGAAAACAAAATAAATCGCAGAGAGAATGGCGTAATATCACTTTACAGAATTTACGACGTTCCCATCCAGTCTTCTCTTCTTTAGCTCTCGCGGATCAAATTTGTCGGTTCACTCAAAACGTACTTTGGTAACTCATACTTTGCACCTGCAACAATGGAAATCCCCAAGGAGAGTGAGGTGATTTATATGTCTCTGCATAAAAAAGATAGATGAAAGACTAAAACGGAAGAATAAAAGGATACTAATGAACCTCTTTCGTCATAGCAGATTGTCAGATCAGAGGCTTGAACAATAATACCAGCACTGTCCACAATAGCCTGGGCAAAGGATATGTCAGCCTCAGCAGCAGCCCTAAGTGCATCCCAGATCTCTGGTAAAGATGTAAAAGCATGTTATGCTTATGTATGAGAGTACAAATAATCCCAGATCTCTGCTATGTATGTGAAGTATAATCACTCAAATATGACCCAATTATTAACCAACATATGAGAAATATCCAAGAATGAGATCAAGTACTAGGCAGTGCAGAAATGAGAGAAGGAAATGGTCCCTTAACAAGCCACACCACTGCTCAAAGTACATAATGTAAGTTGTATATTTTATCAAATTAATCATATATTTTTCTACTAATCCTCAATTAGCAGAACCTTAGGCTGTGAGAGAGCCAGATAGGATGAACAAACTCTTAAGTGTTATGCATGCTCAAGATAGAGAGATGCATGGTTAGTGATAGATGAACATTTAACATAACCAACCAACTATAGAATACCATTCTAGCAAGATCCTCCCACAAGAGAACATGTATTTCAATGTGGTGTACCATACAACTTCCAGTGCCCTGGCCCTCTAAAATATCAAGCCATTCTAAAGGCAGACCATAGATTTTTATGAGGAATATAGAATTGTTGCCATTTTATCGATAAAGAAAATATTCTAATGATTGCAATCTTTGTGTGGAACACTAAGAAATTCAAGAAACATGCTTTTGGCAGTCACATTGTCCAGCTGGAGGTCAATCACTGCACTTAAATGCATGCATGTCTGTGAACTGGGAAGGAAATAATACCTTTCCGACCACCATAGTGTGGAGCAGTGTCCCAAAATTCATCACGCATCTGTACAAGTTGAGCCCTTGTTATTGCTTCTGAATGTTTCCACGGTTTTGGCTTCCGTACCTTCTTAACAGTCTCTGCACCTGAGTACAAAAGATAATGTTAAATAAAGTGCAGCATTGGAAATTTCTTGGTGACTTGGTGAAGGTTGTTTTATTCTTTCTTATCTGTCTGCAGTGTACATGGCAAAGTCATTAAAGTTCCATAGAAATAAAGTTACAAGAATCCAATAAATAATATTCAGTTCAATCTGAATAAACAAGAATGAAAGAAAAAAAAACAGGTAGTGACATGAGACTGTATCATGACACTAGATAATGCCAACTACTTCACCAGTAGTAACATTTTACACAGCATAACCATTCAATATGGCAGAAGAAATTTCTGGATGAGATGTTTTAGGCAGCAAAAAGGCAACATTTTTTTTTATTTCATTTTATTCTGGTGAAGCCAAGGGGCTCGGTATTCAGATATTTACCCCTTGAGCAGAAAGTCCCTTTTTCTCAAACCAAGCCACCAGGAAAAACATTCCAGTCACTCTTCTCTGAGTGTATACCAGATATTTAACTCTCAAGTAGAAGCTTATCAGTAAACGAAAACCCCAAAAATGAATATGAATCACTATTTGGAACTTCAAGACCCCATTAATCAATCATTCTGCTAAAAAGGAAACACTAGCATTACCATATACCAACCCCAGATTTCTCTCCAAAGTCAACATCACAACCATAACCTAACTCATCCAACAAACAAAAGCGACATCAAATATTTAAATAGTAATAAATTCCTATCAGATAAGGGGGAAAACACAACTAATTACCTAACTCATACCTAATTCTCCAAGAACTAAAGAACCAATCAATCAATCAATCACTAAGCTATACTAGAAATTAAACAACAATTCAATCCAAAACAGTCGTTGACACAGAATTCCCAATTACTACTCAGCTCAAAACCAAGAGTGTGAGAGAGATGGATCTTTAGGGGCAAACAAATGCAGGTTTAAACAGCAATACACCATATCTAATTGGAAACATACAGTAAACCAACAAGACGAATGATATCAATCCAAGATGAATGAGGAGAAAGAAAGCAAGAAAGAAAGATTACCATCTCCTTTCGAATGCGAAGATCCAGCGCAGCCCATGCTACACAGCCACTGGGAATCTTGGGTAGCTAGCTAATTCAGGAATCTATTTTTATATATACACACAGTAGAGAGATAGAGATTACAGGGAATGAATTTATCGGTACTTGTTTCGAGAGCTTTTGCGTAATCGCGACTCTATCTCATTCCCAGCTATACACATACACACACATATATATTTATATAATCTGTACTCTCTCCTCTTCTCTTCCTATCCCCTCTCTCTCTCTCTCTCTCTCTCTCTACATATACATATATATGTGATGTATGTATCCGTCAGTTTTGAGTATTTACCATGGAGGCGCGGTGAAACAGAGTGTCCGTTTCTAGATAGAAAGAGAAAGAGAGATGAAGAGGTCAAGAAGACGAAGGAAGGAGAGTCCACTGTGATTCAACTCTGAAATGTTTTAGTACTCGATTTTCGGGTTGGGTTGAAGAGGATAAGATTGGGTGGTTTGGAGTTGCAGTGGACTTTCGGTGTAACGCTATCTGCGATGAGAGCACGTTTCCTAGTACCAAATTCGGGACCATTGAATTTCTCTACGTCCGGATTTTGTTTAGAGATCCCCAATAGTTACAGATTTTGAGAATGAGAATTTTTACAAGGAATAGAAGATGAAAAGAAAGAGAAAAAAATTAGTGTCAGATTACCAGGTCCAATTGGCACGTGGAGTGCACGCGACCGGCTAGGCGCATTATGTGAGCATCAGGCGGCAAATGGGGCAATTTTATTTTTTTGGGTGATCCCACTTTAGAGACAAAAACTGGGTCCTTACATAATGACATGGGTTCTTCTCTCCCCCCTTTCTCTCTCTTCATATAAACATTGCCTTCTCAAAAATCACACCAATAACCACTATTTAGGATGCCCTGAGAGCATCCATATCAGTTTAGAATTTTATTTGGTTTTTTGTCATTCCATGTATGATAGAGAGGGAGGATGAGAGAGGAATCAAAGAAAAAAAAAACAAAAATAACACTAACAAACTTCAAGGAAAAAAATAAAAGTAACAGCATTTACGCGCCAACTAGGCGCAATAGGTACGCAAAACGCGGACCTACCATGTTTTTCTGTGTTTAAAGCTAAAGCAGTGGGACCCACAAAAATGCATTGTTTGCCAAAGTTAAAAATCACAAAAATTCACCTTCCCACACTAGTTAAAAACTCACCTTTGATTTTTTGGTCTTGAAAAACCAAATAAAATCCACAAGTGTGGATGCTCTAAGTATCGTTTTGCGTGGTAAAACTTTGAATAAATGTTATTCGTCTAGCACCGTCTCTTTTTTTTTTAATAACCTAGGTATCTCGGCATTGTTGTATTATATCATGTATCCTATGAATTAGCTTTAAGTTCATAAGAAGTTAAATTGAGTCAATCTAGCTTTGAGACTCAACATCAAACTATAATTTTTGTGGTAAGAATCAAACCCCCGACTCTCTTCATAAGCAAGTCTCCAAGTGGCATCGTCATTTTTCAACCATATATTCTAATGAATAAATTTCACTTTCTGTCATCAAATATTATGGTTGTGTCTCATTTAAGTTTAATAAATTTAATCTAAAAAAATTTGCATATTATAATGCACATATAATATTTGAAATTTATCATGTAGTAATTATCTATAAATTATTAAATAACAACTTACCAAATTAATTATCTATGTCAAATCTAATATAATAAAAAATGCAATAACAAATATAAAACTCAAACTTGTAATTATATAGACCTAAAACCCTATAAGGCTCCTCCTTCTCTCTAAACTCTTCGCTTCTCTTCTCTTTGGTTTGGCAACCGCCGCCACCGCAGGCTTAGCAGAGGTGACGTCTTCTCCTCTTCCCAATTGTCGTCTTCTTTTGCTCTTTTCTCTCTGCCTCTCCTCTCCATTCTCGCCTCCCCCATCGCCGTCCACCACACCTACGATCTCGCACTGTTGCCTCTCCATCACCATTGAATAAGGAAAAGAAGGCTTTGGGTTTTGCAAAAGGTGAAGTAGGGAGTGGTTTTTCTTGATTCAATTTATTAGTAAGTTTTGTTGCTATTATACCTTTCGTTTATTTATCGAATTTGTTGCTTCTCGCATCTTTAGCAAGTTTATTCTCTCTCGCTTCTTTTGCGAGTTTATTCCCTCTCGTTTTTTTGGCGAGTTCTTGTTATAAGCGTAGAACGATAATTGGTCATGACGTATGTGAACCACAAAAGAATGAAGATTGATACTCGGGTGGTGTCAACGACTTTTGAACTAGAGTATGCCTTCGTTATGTTTGACCAAATTACTATTGACAGTAAAGAAGCTTGGAGAGCTCCTGTCGACTTCAGTTTCAAATTTGTGAAACAGTCTGCGATTCAAGTTTTCGATAATATTGTTAGGAAATTTGTTTCTATGTCTGACTTCAAGGAATGTTTGTCCATTCCATTAATCTTTCTTGTAAACGTTTCCGCTTATGATTCAATGAATTAGTCGAGATTATTATCAAAAAAAAATGCAATAACAATAAATTATAAATCAATTTTAATTAAGTGATTGTATTATATTGATAAGTAAGTAAATTAACCTTTTAAAAATAAGATCACTATTAAATATTATGGATATTGATACTCATTAAATTAATTAGATTATGTATAATTTAGTCCAGTAATTTAGTCAAGATTAATGAGTTTGACAATTATACAATGAAATGGTCCAAATGTTATGTTGTTTAGTCATTGTTGTTAATTATTTCAATTAAATTGCATTAATTAGTAATAGATGGGTGGCTTGGATATAGAACTATAGAAGGTTTGAAATTTACCTTTAGCTAGGGTATGTAGTCGAACTCGACTCAAGTTAAATATGGTCTGAAACTTGGGGAACACATTGTAATATTTATGGAAAGTGTAGCTAGAAGATATTGGTATAGTTTTAGGAGATCGCTTTCCTTATTTATTTGGAGATCACTTTCTTGATGTTATAGGATATTAACTTGTAATTAATAGTTTGCATGGTATAAATAGAGAGAAAAAAAAAAAAAAAAGAGTTGACATGGGTTCATAATCTTTTTTTCACTAAAAGGTGTGTTTGGTAAGCTGGAAAATGTTTTTCGAGTTTTTGGTGTTTAGCAACGTCCGGAAAATGTGGTCAACGGAAAATATTTTCCGTTGACCAAGGAAAATCGGTTCATTTTTTCGGAATCACACCAAAATGCGGTCACCGTCCGCAAATGGCCAAAATGGCTGTTTCACATGTGTTCGCCCAAAATGAACCAAGCACACCAAGATAGTTTTTCATAACGCAACCAAACACTGGAAATGAAAATGTTTTCCCAGAAAAAATATTTTCCGGAAAATGACTCATTTTCCAAAAAAATATTTTTCGGTAAGTCATTTTTCTGCTTTCCAAACGGACCCCAAGAGCAATAAAAATACTTTATTTTTTTAGTTCCTTTGAGCGTCTACTTTGACGGCAATTTATATCGTGGACTAGGGTTCACAGTGCACTGTGGATTATGATCCAATATATAGAATTTGACTTCATAATGTAGAATTCATATTCACATAATTCAATCGTTATATCATGGACCAGGATCCACAGTGTACTGTGGACCCTGGACCGAAACGACATCGTTTCAAATGTTAGTGGACGATGGACGCGAATGACTTCAGGGAATACACAGAATCCTTGTCTAGAATACACATAATGACTTGAGGGAATACACAGAATATTGACACAAATACACAGAAATCATCATCCTAACATTCGAATACACAAAACACGTCATAGCCTATGTTTAAGTACCCCCCTAACATGAATACACAGAATCGTAGTCTACAATACACAAAATGCATTCAAAGAATACACAGAAAATGAAAACACCAAATACACAAACATATCATCCTTGTGTTTAAGACCACTAACATGAATACAAAGAATCATTGTATAGAATACACATAATGACTTGAGAGAATACACAAAATATTGACACAACTACACATAAATCATCCTCCTAACATTCGAATACACAAAACACGTCACAACCTATGTTTAAGTACCCTAACATGAATACACAGAATCGTATTCTACAATACACAGAATGTCTTCAAAGAATACACAGAATGCCTTCAAAGAATACACAAAATATTAACACAAATACACAAACCTCATCCTCATAACCTTCGAATCATCTAGTTGT
Organism: Ipomoea triloba; assembly: GCF_003576645.1. Lineage (NCBI taxonomy): Eukaryota > Viridiplantae > Streptophyta > Magnoliopsida > Solanales > Convolvulaceae > Ipomoea > Ipomoea triloba. The sequence goes on along the minus strand of NC_044925.1, from coordinate 2,900,719 downwards.
TTAAAAAACAATCATATAACTATTATCATATAGTTCAATCAACGAATATCAAATAGGAATCCATTTATTTGCATCAACAGCAAACAAATCAAAACCGCTAATCTGAACAACATAATTTTTATTTTATTTTATATTTGGAAGTTAACGGCCGAAACAGGAAACACGATTTTCAAGCAAACAAATCATTAATTAAAATGACCAAAATGACGTAGTTTTGATAGGGATACACAATGCATTGTGCACCCTAGTCCACGATATAAATTGTCAACATAATTCATGTTCATAATACATATACAAATAACTGTGGACCTGATCCAATACACGAAATTTGACTTCATAATGTACATAATTCACATTCATAATGCACATAATTCATGTTCATAATACACATACAAATAAATAAAGTATAACGAAAATGAATTAAACACATAACATAATATACAGAATTCATATTCATAATGCAAAGAATTCATGTTCATTATATTATATTTATATGTATGTGTATAATGCACATTAATTATGTACATAATGACCATGAATTATGTACATTATGAAGTCATATTTTGTGTATATATTGAATTAGAATTTATATTGTGCTGTGAATCTTGATCCACAATATAACGATTGTAATTTTACTACTCTAGTCATGAAACTAATGTCATATGTAAGGATGAATAAAGAGTTTTGTGTGCCTACCAAAATTTTGAGCTTAGAAGATTAATTTTATACTCACTCATTATTTGAAGTATATGAGTCTAAAAGAATCATATGCACATATAGAGAACTTATAGAGAACTTGAATTCACTTTGCCCCAACTAAAATCGTTAGTGAAACACATTCAAAATAATGTTCTAAATTAATTATTCATATCTCAATTTTTCGATAAATTTCATATATTTTTTATTTACGAGAAAGTATACGATCGTTACCTAAAAGTGCACTTTGGGTAAAGCTTGCTTGTGACCTTAGATATCAAAGACGTAAACTAACACAGAGTCGATTTTAAAATATTATGATTATTAAGTCAACATATCGTCACATCCATTTTCTCTTCATTTGGAATTTAAGTATCTAGTGTTGTTCGAATTATACGTATAAAGTAAGTTTGAGACATTTTCACAGTTGCTATTATCCATCTTTTGCGATAACTTTTTATTCAAATTACACGTATAAAGTGACCTTGAGGCATTCTCTTAATTGCTATTATCCATCTTTTTTGTGATAATCTCCCCTTCAAACTTGGGTACACCACTTTTTTTTTCTTTTTTCTTTTTCCCTATAATTAGTTCACTATTGCAATTATGATAATGAAAATATGAAAAAACAATCAAAAGAAAAATAAAATAAGGATCAAATTAACATTTTACTAAAAACTTATTTCTATCGAATTTTACATGTCAAATTTATTAGTCAAAGCAATTACTTTTTAAATTTATTATTTTTATTACTTTTAAATTAATTCATGTGTTTAATAATACTGTTAACATATATTTTTTATATACTAAAATTAAATTTAATATTTCTCAAAAAAAATTAAATTTAATATCATAAAAAATTAAATTATAAACAATTTTAATCAATTCTCGCTGGAAGAAATATTAAACATCATGGTAAATTACTCAATTTAGTCTTAAATGACTTTTTGTATTCAATTTAATCATTGACTTTAATGGTTTTACACAATTTAATCATTTTGTTAAAAATTATGTCAATTGACAGTTAGAAATAAGGTTCTAATGATAATTTCTCATCATTCATCCTATTTGGGATAATTCTTTCTTCTTCCCCTTATTAAGATCCACACAGAAATGCAAATCTTCGTACCCAAATTAACTTCAACCTGAATAAATAAATACAGAGTAAATAAACTTAACCCTGAATAAATAAATACAGAGTAAATAAATATTTAGGTACAAAGATTTCCATTTTTATGTGGGTCTTAATAAGGGGAAGAAAAAGAAGAAGGAATCATCCAAATGAGATGAAGGGTGAAAAATTATTATTAGGATCTTATTTCTAACTGTCATCTAACAAAATTTTTAATAAAAAAATAATTTGTGTAAAACGATCAAAGTTGAAGACTAAATTGAACATAAAAAGTCCTTTAAAACTAAATTGAGTAAAATTATTATACTATAGAACAGGGACTATATGGGTATTAAGTATTAACTGTAATAAAATTGATCGCTAAAACCGTAAATAAGATGAAAAGATTACTGTCTAGTGCCTTCTTTCATTTCTTTCGGCTTCGTATTTCCTCGTTCAGTAGCGCTGAAGCTTTCTCACTCTAAGAAATTTCTCTCTCTAGAATCTAGGGCTGAAGTCTCTGTACTCTACCATCGGCAACCATGAATATCTTCAGACTCGCCGGCGACATGACGCATTTGATCAGCATTCTCGTCCTCCTACTCAAAATTTACGCCACCAAATCATGCTCAGGTCTCATTTCCACCGCATTCATTTATGTATTATTCAAGGTTTAAATGGACAGGCGCTATCTTATATTCCGGTTGATTGAATCTGAAACTGACAATTTTAGGTTTTTATTCCGTTAATTTTGCGGTGGTAACTCCAAATACTTACCACATTCGGAGTATATTATATAGTTAACAAAATGTTATAGAATTTCTGATGTGTATGCGCGCTGTCTTGTTAAACTGGTGTTGATATTATAAATTCTGATTTCATAGGTTGAATAGTACTCTATGTATTTGCTACTTGATGTGCTCTTTGCTCTTGCTGGTTTTATTGATTAATTGCACGACTGTTGGCAAATGCGTGTAAATGGTAGTGTAGATGATTTAACTATTATTATTAATTTTTAAATTGGTCTCTTATACTTTCAATTGAGTTATGTTGAGGCCATGGATGAAGTACTTCAGATGTGGCTTGAATGATTAATGGAAAATATTGAGTTTACATGTTTGAAGGTCTCTGCTGCATTTGGATGAGCAGTTATTTAGCTATAATGATGATTTACAGTCTAATGATCCAGCAAACTTTCCGGCTTGGCTGGCCAAATTTCAGGGTTTTTTTCTCGTGATTAATTTTGTCAATTGCCTAAAGGAATATGTTAGAGTGTGCATATACACTTAAGAAAACAGTTCTTAGCTGTCAAAATTATTTTTTTAGACCCTCAAGTACTTACTAACTGAAAGTATTTTGAGTTTTTGACTTGATATATCCTTCCACCTAGTGCACAATGCATATATTTGTAGGATGTGAATTATGTACTTTTGAAGATTATTTTTAGTAATGCCATATTCAATTCTAGCTGAGAGGTTCAAAGAATATGAGATTGTGAAGCTGATTCTCCTTTGAACCCTAATTTGACATTTTGACCATAACTTAGGCTCAATTTACTTAACATAATGCTTCTTTTAAAAATGTGATTACCCTTTTCTGTTATGTTTCTTTTTGAGTTCTAAATCTTGTGGGACTGGTGCTTGTTAGATAATGGCTGAGCTCAACACTTGTGGCTGGATAGCATTTTATGTGTATGGTCATAATTGAATTGCTTGTTTACTGATGAGAGAGCGTGAAGCTGTTTGCTCATGTGCTTATATCATTTCCGCTTTACTTTTGTTTTTTTATTTGTTTTTTGAATAATACCTCGTAAGTTCAAAATCTGTTTTGGTTCTTGTTTAGGACCAATTTCCTTGGGTATTTGCCTGCTAGACAATAGGAGTTTGTTGGCTAAGTAGAGCTCCAATGACTGAATGTTTGGTGTATCCTTTCTAGGAATTTCTCTGAAGACCCAAGAGTTGTACACAATTGTGTTTTTGGCACGATATCTGGATTTGTTCACTGAATTTATATCTGTCTATAACACCATTATGAAGATAGTGTTTATTGTGAGCACTTTGGCAATTGTATGGTGCATGAGGTTTCACAGAACTGTTAAGCGGTCATATGACCAAGAGCTAGACACTTTCCGTCACTGGATTCTTATCGCTGCTAGTTTTGTGTTGGCTCTTTTGATTCATGAGAAGTTCACTTTCCTGGAGGTCAGTTTCTTTAATGCTACTGAACTTCTGCAGGTCCACAGTACACTGCATTCTTGAATGCAACAGTGTGTACTGAAATTTTCCATATGTTTCTTTTGTAGGTATTTTGGAGTTTTTCAATATACCTGGAGGCAGTTGCAATTCTTCCACAGTTGGTTCTGTTGCAAAGAAGTGGAAATGTGGACAATCTAACTGGACAATATGTTTTCTTTCTTGGGTACTTTGTTTTTACTTAGCTTTGTCACACTTCGCAATTTGTCTTTTACCTTGCTTTCTTACTGAAGCTAGGCCATAGGTGGTTACTGATTGGTGTTAATATTATTTGTTTATGCCATTGTAGGGCTTATCGATCATTCTACATCTTGAATTGGATTTACCGTTATTTCACAGAGCCCCATTTCAGCAGATGGATATGTAAGTATACCTCTGATAGTATGGTGGATGAATTTTGCCTGACAGATGATTATTTTTCTGACTTTTCCTTTTCCCCTCTCAAGCTTGCATCTCTGGACTTGTCCAAACCGCTCTATATGCAGATTTTTTCTACTACTACTTTATAAGGTATAGTGTGCCAAATTTCTTTGCATTTTCTCTCTTTTCTTATTTTTTCCTTTTTCGTATGAAACTAAGCCTGAGAATTTATTTATTATTTTTTTTGCAGTTGGAAAAACAATGCGAAGCTTCAATTGCCTGCCTGAAACAATTATGATATAGTGATAATTTGACACTATGCGATTCTGCTGTTGCTGGGCACATATATATGAACCATTAAGGCCTTTTTTGAGAGCATACAAATTTATATTTGCGAAGAGAACTGGCGATGCAAATAGAGTTTGGGTGAGAAGACCTGTGTTGATATGATGGAAACATTTAGTTTTTGGAGGTTTAGTAGTGCAAAGATTTAGGTAATTCCAGTAGTCTTATTGCGGATTAGAGATTGCACCTTTACCTTTGTACATATTTAACGCCATAGTAACTGAGAACAGAGCTGCTTTTGAATTCATCTTGGCTTTGTGCTTGGTGGCTTTCTCCACTTTCAAACAGTGCTATCATAGGATTTTTAGCTTTACTATTGGTGGGTAGAAGAAAAACAAAAATGTTTGATTTTGTAAGTGGTTTGCATTTCAGATTATTATTTGTTACGTACCTTAGTGTGAGGTAACAGAAGAGTTAATAAGCAACCTGCAAATGCTGCTCCTAATTCCAAGCAGGAAGAGCCCCAATTGACAAAACTGTTAGTTACCATGAAGTGTTATTCTGTGACATTGTACCAGTGTTTTGAGTTCTCTTTATACTTTTGCGGCTTGCATTGTGATTCTAACATGTCAGTTAAATTGCTGGATGTGTCTTAATTGGCTTCCATGCCCTTACCTTGCGATTGTTAGCAAACCTAAATTTATGCACTTAGTTTGGGCTTAGTTTGGGTTGATTGTCCAATTTAGCTTTGTCTAGGGACATGATTAAAATGTCATGTCTTGTGGATTGAATTTTTTTTGGATGAGTATATTAGCACGGTTATCTGAGACTAATTTAATCAAGTTTAGGTCAAAATCTTTTTTGGGAACATCTTTTTAGAAGTATTGTTGCATACACAGTGCAATTAGTATCATGACATGACTATTAAAGGTATTTACATACATTTGTTGACTTGAAAAATTTTATTTGTATAATAAAAATTTGTGCAAAGTAATAAAAGTTCTTCAATTTATATAGACTCAATTTCAATTGTGTTTTATTTATTATTTTAAAAATTGTATGGAATGTTAATGTGATAATCGTTACTCCATATTAGTTAGTTTAAGAGTTCTAATTAAATCGGTTGATAATAACATGATACAAAACAATCTAGTAAAATTTTTAGTCAATCATATTTTATTTTGGAAGATCTTTTACTCCGAATTAATGTTGTGAGTTTTTTTGGACTGACTCAAGGACTCATAATGACAAATGTTGCGTAAAGAAATCATTAGAAGATTGTTTTCAAAAAAAATCATTAGAAGATAATTTTAGAAGGAAATCGGAATTTATCCAAAATTTTGAAACTAAAATACCACATGGCAGAATCCTATTGGTTCAATCTCGTGTCACCACGAAAGCGTTCCTGCCACGTCAACTTCGTTTCTCACTCAGAGAGATATTATTCCGTGTTGTACCTTCCATCTCCGGCTTAGTCTTCACATTCAAATTGCCCGTTCTCTCTCACACCAAAACCCTAGAAATATCAGAGAGAGACTGGGTGAAAGCCTTTCCTGCCATCCTCCTGCGGATCTGCGTTTCTTCCGTAAGTCTTCTGGCCTATACTATATCCTTAATCCGCATTCATTTCATGTGTTTGCGGTTCCGAATCGAGATGTAGTGATTGATCTGAGCTGATCTATGTATCTGTCATTCATACGAATCGGTGGATTCTTATTTTTATTAAATCATTTGTTTTTATGATTGTGAATTTTGAGGTTATTTGTGATTTGGTGTAGGTGAAATTTGAGATCAATTGATCTTAGATCGGAAGTTTGTTTGTGAAAAATAAAAATGTATTCTTTGCATGCGCTGATCTGCTGTCAAGATTTGTTTATTGGTTGAATTTTTGATGGTATATCAATATATCATAATTCAGAATCGTTGACTCTCAGTTGCCTAACTCTGGCAGTCTTAAGAATTTAGAACCTCCAGAATATTTTGGAATTTTTTACTTATTTATTTGCAAATTTAGTTTTGCTGGAAATGAAGATGTCATTATGTATGTGTGAAGCTCAATTGAGCTTAGATGCTTGATTCCCAATTGATATTCACTTGCCGAGAGGTCAGGGAGATATGTTTTGTTTCTACACAAACTTAACTCTTGCAAATAGATTGCATGGTGCATTATTTGTTATGTGTTTCTTAGTTGAATATATGTTAAAAATTTGTTTTTTAGATGATGTGTAATGTTTTTAGCCTCTTAATGTTAGTTTGGTCAATTATGAAGTAGGCTATTTATATATTCATTGAATGAATGGATTTCTTTTGGCCCTTATCTATTGGACATTGGTGATGAAGAAAGGAGACTATAATGTATGTGTCTGATGAATTTTATTTTGTTCTAGAGGGAAGTGGGTTTGATTAATGGTTGCATAATTTTGACCATTTTTCTTTGTTTATTGCTGTAAGTTGAATAATTTCTATGCATGCATGGATTGATCTTACTGCATGAATTTTATTCTGTGAACTGTTTATAGATTAATTTATTCTTCATTTCCCTTTGAAATGTGTTACAGCTCTTTGCTGTTTAACTGTTTATGTCACTATTTTATTGCTGATGGTCTAAATGTTTTTCTTGTGCAGTTTTGTGAAAATGGGTGGAGGGTTCAGAGTGCTGCATCTTGTCAAACCATTTCTCTCATTTCTGCCTGAAGTGCAGAGTGCTGACAGAAAGATTCCCTTCAGAGAGAAGGTCATATACACTGTGATCTCTCTTTTCATTTTCCTGGTCTGCAGTCAGCTTCCTCTTTATGGCATACACTCTACAACTGGTGCTGATCCATTTTATTGGATGCGTGTTATCCTTGCCTCAAACCGTGGTACGGTCATGGAGTTGGGAATCACACCAATTGTGACTTCTGGGTTGGTGATGCAACTATTGGCTGGTTCAAAAATCATTGAAGTGGACAACAATGTGAGAGAGGACCGGGCACTATTGTGAGTTAGACTTTAGTTCTAAATGAACATTTTCTATCCAATTCTATGTGATGGAGCTACGGAGATGCGTTTGTCTTTGAACCATATTAACTTCTATCTTCTAGGATTCTTCTAATAACAATTTTATTCTGCAGGAATGGTGCTCAAAAGTTGTTAGGTATCCTGATTGCTATTGGGGAGGCAGTTGCTTATGTCCTATCAGGGATGTATGGAAGTGTTGGCCAATTGGGTGTTGGGAATGCCATTCTTATCATTCTTCAACTTTGCTTTGCTGGTATTATCGTCATATGTTTAGATGAACTCCTCCAGAAAGGATATGGTCTTGGTTCTGGGATTTCCCTATTTATAGCTACCAATATCTGGTAAATTTTCAATTTTCTCTCAAAAGATTTTAGTTACACGTTTCTTTCCTTGTATGTATTGACACTAACAAGTTTTATTATGTCTCAGTGAAAATATTATCTGGAAAGCATTCAGTCCCACAACCATTAATACTGGCCGTGGAGCTGAATTTGAAGGTGCTATTATTGCTTTGTTCCATCTTCTGATAGCTAGAACAGACAAAGTACGAGCTCTTAGAGAGGCTTTCTACCGGCAAAATCTTCCCAACGTTACCAATCTGCTTGCCACAGTGTTGATCTTCCTCATTGTTATCTATTTCCAAGGTTTCCGTGTTGTTCTTCCTGTCAGGTCAAAGAATGCCCGTGGACAACAAGGCTCTTATCCAATAAAACTATTCTATACCTCCAACATGCCTATTATTCTTCAATCTGCTCTTGTATCCAACCTGTACTTCATTTCTCAGGTGCCTAAAGTTATTGTTCTTCTGTGAAATAGAAATTTTAAACATTTTAGCAAATCTAATAGGTCTTCATGTACAGTTACTGTACCGGAAGTACAGTGGAAACTTCTTCGTCAATTTGTTGGGCATATGGAAGGAATCTGAATACTCAGGCCAGTCTGTTCCTGTTGGTGGACTTGCTTATTATGTTACTGCGCCATCAAGGTGATTAGATGGGAAAATTAACACAATGTCTTCTTATATGCATTCTTGTTTGGACAAAATGCCATATTTCTTTGATATTGTATACCCCATGTGTGATTATTTACATTTGCAACATTGTTGGCTTGTTGCAGCCTGGCAGACATGTTGACTCATCCATTCCATGCTCTTTTCTACATAGTATTCATGCTTTCTGCTTGTGCACTGTTCTCAAAGACATGGATTGAAGTTTCAGGGTCCTCAGCTAAAGATGTTGCCAAGCAGCTTAAGGTAAGATGGTTCTTAGCATCATTTCTGTTGTTAAATTTACTTTAAGCTGTCTGTCAATTCTGTCAAGGGAGAAGGTTATTTCACCACATTTCATATTTTAATTAATTATGCTTTCTTATGGAACTTGTAACTTGGATAAAGCTTATTTTCACCTTGTCTATTGCAATGAACACTTTTGGTGATTTTAGAGTCATTGGATAGGTTTGTGAAAAGAGCATATATCTTTCTGAAAGCTCATTTTGCATATTTCCATAAGCTATTTCAAGTAGCTCGGTAATCGGTGTAAACTGAAATAGCTTATCAAAGGCTAGTGAAAATGAAACTTTTTATAAACTATTTTGAGCTTATGAAAGGTGCTTATTGAAGAAGTGTTCAACTTGCACTTATTAAGCTGTTTTTATTCAAACTGGGCTTTTATTCCATCATCAATAAACCCTACTCATAATTCATCTCATAAAAAAGCTATGTATTCCATGGTGTGCTTGGTTACGTAGGCTGTGCTTGAAATTTAGTGCTTTGCTGAATTTTTGCCATGTACCAACCCATATTATATTGTAACATTTTAGAAAAATATAGCTTCAATGTTCAAAATTTGTGTACAAATTATTGAGCAAAAGATTTGCTTATTGCTGTATTTGCTGAAACCGCTCTAATATGGGTAACAGTTTTACTATGCTCTTCATGTATCCAAAGTAGTTGCTGAGTTGCACTAAAACTTGTTTTGCACATACTTCCACCCAACTAAGCTCTTCATGTGATGATTCTAGTTCTCTGAGAATGGTATTTTATTCAGAAAATTTGTAATTGAAGAATGTGGATGGATTATTTTGCAGGAGCAACAAATGGTGATGCCTGGACATCGAGACTCCAATCTGCAGAAGGAATTGAACCGCTACATTCCCACTGCAGCTGCTTTTGGAGGAATGTGCATTGGCGCATTGACAGTGTTGGCAGACATGATGGGCGCTATTGGATCGGGAACTGGAATTCTTCTTGCAGTTACCATCATCTATCAGTATTTCGAGACATTTGAGAAGGAGAAAGCCACTGAACTAGGTTTCTTGGGCTTGTGAGAGACGGAGACAGACAGGGTTGTTGTAGAAAATCTGTTAGCTCGCGATGGAATATGGATAGAGAGATCAAGCCTTCACTTACCTCAATGTACCTTGTATTTTAATGTTATGTTTTTCCTCCCTTGTCAAACCTAGCTAGCTATGATGTTCCAAAAACTACTGACATCAATTTTGCTAAATTCCAAAAATGTGTTATTTTGTTCTTTGTTTTTTAGATTTTATATTTCTAAATTATGATTTATATATAGGCGTGAAAAATGCGGAACAGCATTTCTGCATTTGGTGGTACCCTATTTCTACTCTTTTTTTCTGTCTTACCATTATATATCAAAAGTGGGAGAACACTGAACACCTACTGCTAGTCAACCAAAATTCAATGTTTACATTATAGGTTTGCAAAAAAAAAAAGAAAAACTTAATAAGGCTGATAATAGCAACAACAGCAACAGCACTAGTAGTCCTGTAGTCTGAAATATAATTGTCACAAAAGAGAAACAAAAGATGAGGAATGGAATCCAATTGTGAGACAGCTTTGGCTTTAGGGCTTTTTACAGAGCAAATAAATCCATGAAGGGCCAGATTGTGTAAGTGGTTTGATTGGACAATGGCGGACAGGACACTAGGACAGGACATTAATGGTTGGCAAAAGGGTGAAAACAACGGCAATGTCTACACAGTACCCACAACTTGCCTGCTTTATTATTATTATTTTTTAATTATTGTCATTACCCGGAGGTGTGTACTGGGTAAATCTAGTCTTGTGACATTAGTTGGTAAAGGACCACAAGGAAGTAAACTAGCATAGGTTGTTCATAGCTGAACGATTCAAACCAAAAAGGGCCAATACCCAATAGGTTACTCCTGTTGAGAAGCGAACTTGTAACCTTGGGGTTGCCCATAACTGAACGATTCAAACAAAAAAGGCCAATACCCAATAGGCTACTCCCGTTGAGAAGCGAACTTGTAACCTTGTTGTTATTAAGTTAACAACCTGACCAACTTAGTTGAGGTTGTCACTAAAGCTGTAAGTGGTTTGTTTTCGAGGATGCTTCCCACTTTGATGCAGGTAGGCAGGCATTTGTCATCTCATAACTGCTACTCTAATAATCATCATAAATTCATCAACTCCATGAGTACAAGTGTGGGTGCATCCACAAAGAAATTAAATTACTCAGAAATTTCATTTCAACCAACATACATCTACGGAATTGAAGTGGCAAAGAAAAGATTCTTGGGATTACATTCCAACGTAACTTTTCCACTTTGGATTCTTGCCTATTGTCAAGTTGTGAATTGTGAGGATGATCTGACAAAAAAGAGTGTTGGGGGTACTACAGCTTGTGTAGCTCAAAGCCTGAAAATCCCACTATTTCATCAAAAGTTTTCTATCACTTTATGATGGAATTATTGAAAAGATGAGATGCGATATGATATTCATCCCCCTCTCCCCCAATAATACCTAACAAATTGAATGAAGAAGCACAACACATGTTAGCTCAATCCCAAACCAATAACATGCATCACATCTTCCACCCTAATTCACTACTCATATCAACACACAATATATATATAATGTTATATATATCTATGTATATTCACCCTATTTCAAATTTCCATGCTCATTAATTAATTCAATCTCTATGATTTCTTAAACAACTTCTTTAGTACTTCATGATTTCTGCGATACCGATTGACACCAGTGCCTTTTGTACCAAATGTAACTATGACGCAAGCTGTCTAATTGCAATGAAAATAAGTTTTGGCAGTACCTATTCAATCTCTACTATGATTTCTTAAACAACATATTTAATTTTTCGTGATTTCTAAAATGTCGATTGACACCAGTATCTTTTATACCTTATAATTACTCAAGGTGTGCCTAATTACACCAAGCATTGTGAGACAAATCTCGACAGTAGTTGGTATAAGTCAAATATCATACAATATTTTATCTAATACAAAAAGACACATGTGTCGATTAACATTGCTTAAATTCTCTCATAATTTAGAAAAAAAAAATTACAATATCAAATATTTCTACTTTTATTATTTTACAAAAAAAAAAATCATCAACTTTTTTCATTATTATTATAATAGTTGAATAACTTTTTTCATTTGATGATATTGTAGAATTTTAAAAATAATTCATAGTAAGTATATATATTTGTTGCTAAAATTGTAATTATGGTATGGATGGAGATCCAAGGTGAGTTGTACAAATGATGTCTAGGAATTAGTGAAGTTAAGTTTCTTACTTGAAAGCAACATGCCAAAAAAGTGAAGGGTTTTTATTAAGGTTTGAGTGCTCAAACATTGATGATAATCTAAACATTATATATGTGTGTGTGTGTGTGTCTATATACATAGAAAGAGAGATTCAAAGGATAAATATAAACCAACCAAACATAATCATTAATTCTAGTATATATCATGTCCTATATTTATGTTGTCTTCCATTTTATTTTATATAATATGCTTTGGAAGGCTTATTTTTGCTGTTGTTCTGGTGGTCCCTCGTGCATGCAAGCTAGGATCAACAATATATTATATATTCATTAATCATATAAACTTAATTAATTTTGGATAAAATATTACATTTAAATTCATCGAGCAATAAACAATAAATTTGAAATCATAAAATTTCAATACAAACAATAACAAAATAATCGTCTAACGTTTTGCTACAAATAAATTTTAACGACAATGTCAAGAAATGAGGACTAAAAAATGGTATTCCTCTACTAAGATTACTCCTAATAAAAAATTGACCTTATAACTTAAATTAATTAGACTCGGGAGTACTCAAAAAAATAGATAACTCTTTTTTTTTCTTTTTTTCTTTTTTTTTTTGTAAACTCTACAAAAAATATTTTCCATATTCCATTTTAACAATTTTTTATTTTTCCAATTTTCATCTACATTCTTCAAAAAAAAAAAAAAAAAAAAAA
>NC_044925.1:2873872-2886565 GCF_003576645.1 Ipomoea triloba | reverse complement strand
AAAAAAAAAAAAAAAAAAAAAATCTTCATCAAGATGTTGTTATTGCAGCTGGTGCATATATAGTGGAGGAACTGAAGACAAATTATTGTTCTGCCCATATCTGTCATAGTTTGTCCCACAAGGATTTATACAAAACTTCTTTTGCAGTTTATATATATCTTGGCGTAAAATAAAAATGCACAACCAAACGGTCCGAATTAGTATGGTTGAAGCTGAATATATGAAATGATTATAATAATATATAAGTAATTAACGGTGAGTAATTATTAATAATCTATTTTTAAAACATTGAGTGACGTGAGAAACTTATTGTTACTATTCGCAAGTGTGTATTGGATAAATCCAGTTCTTGAGGTATAATCCGCTAACCACACAGGAAAGGTAATCACACTAACAATCAACCCCGAACAAGCTGGTTGGACAATTGAGTTGGTAAGTGGTAACCACAAGGGCGACCAACCCCAAACAAGCTGGTTGGCAGTTGAGTTACGTTGGTAACCACAATGTTCCAAGTTAGACTCTTTATGTGTGAGCTATCTATTAACCTTTTTAGTTTGAGTCACTATATATGTACAACTTATATGTTAGTTAATCTGTTTGTGATCTTTCATTGACTAGTATTACAATGTGAACTTTAATTAGAGCACACATTTGAATTGCGACTAAAATTTTTCTTTTGTAAAAGGGGTGATTATTAATAATCTTTGGATGAATGGAGTGCTTAATGTTTGGGTTTCAAGTGTAACCCAGAAGTTAACTCTCATAAACAAATAATGTCATCATCTTCTCACCTTTACTTATGTACGCAATGGGCCTAATCATTGTGTAACCCAATTTTTAATTTACATTTCTCATCACTCTATTCCTATATATATACACACACATTCTTCCCTTTCCATTATAGGCAAGTGACATTTTACATTTTATTCCTCTTAAATAAAAATTTGAAATAATGAAATATTTATTATTTGTACATTTAACTTAGGTAAAATTGATAATATATTATTTAGTCAATATATTAATTATACTTTGCTAAATTAGTGTAAGCAGAGAAATATGACTATTATTATTATTATTATTATTATTATTATTATTATTATTATTTTGGTTGTCCAAAGGTATCCTTCCAGCCGATAGCCAGAAGACTAATCATCCATCTCAACTGTCAGCACACTAAGTGGTAGAGGACTGGCCAAATAGTTTGCTCTATTATAATAATAATAATAATAATAATTTATTATTATTATTATTATTGAAAGAAGGGAATATAGTAGAGTTGAATTTGAATCCCATCAATCATACCAGCTTGATTTCTAAAACTCCCAATGGGATTCAAATTAAAGTGAACAACAATCCAGGAAAAAGAGTAATATGAAGAAAGCGATGGGAAAGAAATTGTACTCACACTTGGTAATATATTATAACCGTAAAATATGAGGTAAATTGTGATATGTACATGTTTCAACGATCTACAAATCTTTTCAAGTAATTGTACGTTAATTTTCATAACAAGGTCAATTCAATATCTTTTTATCTTTGTAAGAATCGAATTCAACACAGACATATTGATATTTGCTAGGTCGTCACATAAAATAAATTGAGATAGAATGAGGATAAGATAATAATTTGCTTTCTAGGGTAATGTGCTGTGAACTTCAATAATTTAAGGCACCTTTTTGAATTTGGTGGTTTATGATTAATAATAATAATAATAATAATAATAATAATAATAATNAAAAAAAAAAAAAAAAAAAAAAATCTTCATCAAGATGTTGTTATTGCAGCTGGTGCATATATAGTGGAGGAACTGAAGACAAATTATTGTTCTGCCCATATCTGTCATAGTTTGTCCCACAAGGATTTATACAAAACTTCTTTTGCAGTTTATATATATCTTGGCGTAAAATAAAAATGCACAACCAAACGGTCCGAATTAGTATGGTTGAAGCTGAATATATGAAATGATTATAATAATATATAAGTAATTAACGGTGAGTAATTATTAATAATCTATTTTTAAAACATTGAGTGACGTGAGAAACTTATTGTTACTATTCGCAAGTGTGTATTGGATAAATCCAGTTCTTGAGGTATAATCCGCTAACCACACAGGAAAGGTAATCACACTAACAATCAACCCCGAACAAGCTGGTTGGACAATTGAGTTGGTAAGTGGTAACCACAAGGGCGACCAACCCCAAACAAGCTGGTTGGCAGTTGAGTTACGTTGGTAACCACAATGTTCCAAGTTAGACTCTTTATGTGTGAGCTATCTATTAACCTTTTTAGTTTGAGTCACTATATATGTACAACTTATATGTTAGTTAATCTGTTTGTGATCTTTCATTGACTAGTATTACAATGTGAACTTTAATTAGAGCACACATTTGAATTGCGACTAAAATTTTTCTTTTGTAAAAGGGGTGATTATTAATAATCTTTGGATGAATGGAGTGCTTAATGTTTGGGTTTCAAGTGTAACCCAGAAGTTAACTCTCATAAACAAATAATGTCATCATCTTCTCACCTTTACTTATGTACGCAATGGGCCTAATCATTGTGTAACCCAATTTTTAATTTACATTTCTCATCACTCTATTCCTATATATATACACACACATTCTTCCCTTTCCATTATAGGCAAGTGACATTTTACATTTTATTCCTCTTAAATAAAAATTTGAAATAATGAAATATTTATTATTTGTACATTTAACTTAGGTAAAATTGATAATATATTATTTAGTCAATATATTAATTATACTTTGCTAAATTAGTGTAAGCAGAGAAATATGACTATTATTATTATTATTATTATTATTATTATTATTATTATTATTTTGGTTGTCCAAAGGTATCCTTCCAGCCGATAGCCAGAAGACTAATCATCCATCTCAACTGTCAGCACACTAAGTGGTAGAGGACTGGCCAAATAGTTTGCTCTATTATAATAATAATAATAATAATAATTTATTATTATTATTATTATTGAAAGAAGGGAATATAGTAGAGTTGAATTTGAATCCCATCAATCATACCAGCTTGATTTCTAAAACTCCCAATGGGATTCAAATTAAAGTGAACAACAATCCAGGAAAAAGAGTAATATGAAGAAAGCGATGGGAAAGAAATTGTACTCACACTTGGTAATATATTATAACCGTAAAATATGAGGTAAATTGTGATATGTACATGTTTCAACGATCTACAAATCTTTTCAAGTAATTGTACGTTAATTTTCATAACAAGGTCAATTCAATATCTTTTTATCTTTGTAAGAATCGAATTCAACACAGACATATTGATATTTGCTAGGTCGTCACATAAAATAAATTGAGATAGAATGAGGATAAGATAATAATTTGCTTTCTAGGGTAATGTGCTGTGAACTTCAATAATTTAAGGCACCTTTTTGAATTTGGTGGTTTATGATTAATAATAATAATAATAATAATAATAATAATAATAATAATAATAAAATCATTGACTACTACAAGTTTCTTAAAATTGGCACTGCTTAATTGTCTCCTAAGGATGCCAAGAGACCAACTCCTAACTTTTACTAAGATCCATAAAACATGTTTAGTCACTAAACTAATCCCAATCCCTATCCCTAGGATAAATTCATTAATTATGTGGGGTAGGGGGTTGGGGGTGGGGTTATGGTCAATACATGACATGACCTAAGCTCTATCAAAATCAACGTTAATCATAGTCCAAAACATGCAAAAGTGGCGCCGAATACGCATGACAGCGACTTTGGTGCTTTAATTTAATTATACCCACTAATCTCATACTAGGTTTAGTGTATACATTTCAAAAACTACTAGCAATCCCAAGGCTTAGCTTACTAGCTAGGAGGCCCTTTACTATATATTGATACTTATGGTATTATTTTGCTCACATTCTTATAGTTTAGGTTGATGTAAGGATCACGCACATCAAAACTAATTATGTTCGTGTCGAGTAGGACTTCAAGTTCTAGAGTTTGAATCTGAGGCCCTCTAATTAAGTAGAAAAGACACATGTCATCTCATTTACTCCTCATGATTCAGCACATGCATGTAACGGTGCAAGTTGAGCAATTACAAGTAACCCTATTTATGTATCCACACTCCATGGGTTCAGACCGTTCAGTAGGATGTAGAGTTCAAATCCTGCCAAGGACCAACAAAAGAGAGGGAGATATAGATCATATTTGACTTTGTTGTGAGCATTAGTGTACAAACATTTTGGGTTCTATAGGCCAGCCAGCTAAGGCATACCGGACGATTTACCTCTAACGATATTTCTTGTTAGGGTTTCATGAGGCTATTTTTGAAAATTCCATTCCTATACTATCCCCTTTGTTAATCTTCCCCAACAAAGCAACATACTCCATTTCTTCCCCCCAATTCAAACCCTTTCCACTCTTCATTTCCCTCCATTTTACCAATATTTGATATACAAGATGTTTAAATCATTACCTTTATTATTAATACACAAATAAAAACAAATTTATTATTGAGTAGGTGTAGAGACAATAACATATTGATACAAACAAACATGAAAATGGTGAGGTTGGGTGGACCATGGAGGCTGCAAATTGACAAAAATCTCTTTGCATAAATGCAGTGTGGATAGCTAGCTGGACCAAAGAATTTTGGGAGAAACTACAAAACTTGAAGCTTAATTTAATTACCCAACTACTCACAATCATTCCAAATTTATGCAATAAGGCAACCCTCCCTTTTATCCATCATTTGTCACCATCAATATTTGTACTATTTTGTACAATACAATTACTACAACCTTTCACATTGCACCATTTCGAAATTGATAAGACAAAAACTCTCGTCACATGTTCTGATTTTATTGAAAGAAAATAAAGAAATTGATAAAAATCATATACGTACGTTCTATTTTTTCTTTTCATGAACCAATCGAGATATGTTATGTTAAAAGGGAGTTGAAAATAAAGTAAAAAGTGAGAGTATATGTAATAGTTATAAGTTTTTCAGATGTTACCTGCATTTGCTCCCATGGCCCTACTTGCTTTAAATTCTATATTCAATTGTAATGTTTGAATTTTACTACTTATTATTTAAGTTAACACCTACCCATTCTTCAAGAGTTGTTCAAGGTTTTTATTTCAATGGAGGCCTCTAGTTTGAATCTTCTTTTATACATGTGGGTATTTCTGCCTCAGCAAGTTATATCGTGGATCATATGATCCACATTGCAGATGTGTCACTAATAAATATTTATTTTTATTATATTAAAGATTAAATATTCATTTTTAGTGTATTGAACGTTCATTTTTTTTTAGATAATATAATAAAAAATAAATCTATATATCAATCCTTCATCTTATAATGTGTACCATAGTTAATAGTATAATGATTGCTTTGCCTCTTAGTGGATTATAGTTTGGTATTGAAATCCAATCATACACAATAGCAATTACAATTTAAGAATTTGTGTTTACAAAAGTTAATTTTAGTTTTAAAACTTGTTTAAATTGAGATGATTTAAAAATTATACATAATTTTACTTCATTACACACGTCTAAAATGACTTGAAACTTGAAAGAGCTTATGAATATATTGTTACTTGTAATTGTTTAATTATTTAAAAAATGTTATTCTATAATATTATTTACATTTTTTTATTACTACTGATTTTGTTACAATGTAGGACAGTTACTCTCAACAATCGCCTTCACTGAGACTCAAACTTACCCCCTTTCATGTGGGAGCGTAAACCGGGTGCCACTAAACCACAAGGTCTTTGACAAATTTAAAATGATTTAAGTCATTTGGATAATGAAATTACATGTTTAATTTAATTTGTCTTAAATGATCATTTAATACAAAAAATATATCCAAAAAATTAAAATTGACACGAAATTAATACTCAAATAACTAAAATCTGATGATTTTAAAGTTAGATTATCATTCCCATGTCCTAAACTTGACAAATCAAACACTAAAAGTCTAGTTGCTTATTATAGTGGTGGAGAATAATGTAGTACAACATTTTAAAGTGTTCTCAAGAATTTGCACCCCGTTTGAGGAAGATAATATGTAGTCCAACATTTCTGCTGCTGCAAAGCTGCAGGTTTCACACTTGAAGAAACCTACCTACAACATGGATTTCATCTCATCTCTTCTCTACACTTCCATACAATACTCATTCTATATTTTGATTATTACGAGATTAATTCAAATTTAAAATTTAGACTATAACAAATAAAGTTTAACTTATCATATTGTACTTTGTATTAGAGTCGAATTTCTAACTTTTAAATTTAGGTTTAAAATAAATAAAATTTAAATAATAACTTATCGTATATAAGTTCAATTTATGAAATAATAAGATTAGATAAATATAATAAGGTGGCATTTGGCAACTTACTATCCGATTCTATACTAAGTACTATATTTGTTTGTATATTTTTACAATTTTACTATCATATTCAAATCATTTAGTAATCTAGTAATCATAAGACCCGTTCTTCTTCTTCTTCTTCTTCTTCTTCTTTTTTTTTTTTTCGACTTTTGAATAATGAAATTAAAATGAGGGGGGAAAAAAAAAGAAGAAAAAAAGTTGTCATCATTCATATTTTTAATGTAAAACTTTAATAAATATGCATGTATTGTATATGTATGTATTATATATTTTTATTTATATTTATAAATAATTAGTTCAATTTTAATTCCTATTTACAACTAAATGAATTGAAGAGACTTCTACTAAACTCTATTATCATGATCAAATATTTTATTTCAATTATAATATTGATTTCCATGTTTGAACAAAACACCTTCTTAAGATAGCAAGATGGACTACTTGTCCTTTATTTTTTATTTTTATTTTTTTTAATGTCGCTTTATTAGTTTAAAGAGTTAATTTTACGAATAGTTCATTGCTATTGGCATTTACCAATTTTTATCTTTAACTTTCAATTGGACTATCTAAATGGTCCCTTGACATATTGGCATTTACCAATTTTCATCTTTGATTTTTAATTTGACCATAAATGGTCAATTGACTATTGATTTTGTTTCAAATTTGGTCATCTAGTTAAATATCCATTAAGTACGAAATAAATTTAAAGATAGTAATGTAAAACTTGATTTGTTATTGAGATGAGGGAAAATTGAGTTCGTAAACTTAATACATTGGGTTTATGGTTCATCATTAGTAGAAATGTAAAAGAACCAAAAGTTTTCATTATTACCTTAAATTTAATGTTTATTTAGTAAATTAATATATAACTAGATGACTAAATTTAGAACAAAATCAATAATTAAGAAATTATTTATAATTAAATTGAAATTCAATAATAAAAATTGATAAATATCAATACTGAATGGATCATCTATGATCCCATTAAAGATAAAAATAAAAATTGATTAATATCAAAGCAAAAGTTACTCCTAGAATTAACTCTTAGTTTAATCAAACATGTCACCGTTACTGTCAACAAAACATGCTCCCTTGAATAACATTTATCTCTTAACAAATCCTCTTCATTCTAGAGCATTCTTGTCTCAATCATTCTTATGGAATATTTTGTTCCACAAGCTTTTGAAGCATGCCTTGTCTATAAGATTATACTTCACTCAACCTTAATAATTCCGACTCCCAACTACTACCTCCTCACAAATATTGCATTTTACCCAAAATTTCATCATTTAATTACTTTAATAGTATAGTATAAACATTCAATTCAGAAATTATTCAAAATAACAAAATTGACTATTTGTATTGCATTTCCCTCTTAAAATTGACCAAATAATTTTAATTTACTTGTGACATTCAGTGTCATTATTTTATTAGAATTTTTTTATTTAATTACTGTGTTGACTTATCATAATATTTTTTTTATGACGATGGAAACACACAACCACTGTTCGAGGATGTGCGACATGCTAGACCGGGAGGGTGTTAATAGGAATTGAACTCGTGACCATATGATATCGCATTATATCTTTTTAACTGATTAACTTATCGTATAATCAATACTCTTTTTTAAGGGATAATACCAAATTAGGAGGTAAATTAAATGTTGAAAGTAGAATATGTTAGAAGGGGAAGTAACATTTTTATTTTTATTTAAATAAAATTATGATTAATATTCTTTTTAAATAAATATTTATTCTGAATGTATTAAATATTAAATTATTTATTGGAAGCATGATGTATGATAGTTGTATAAAGTAAGGTAGTTATAACATGTCATGTTTAAGATTTTCTTGTTGCAAACTTTTAAATAGTTATTAATTAATGCTAGAAATAGGTGTACCATATCATACACAATTTAAGAACATTAAACAAAATTACAAAAAGGATCAAACAAGAATTGATTAATTTGCATCCTACCTACTGGTCCTACTGATGTTTCAACAACAAACATTACATGCATGGAAATGCATGTTTTTACTTTTTATTGGGTATATATTAATGAAAATTTTCAAGAGAGTGTATTAGTGAAAATTTTACTCGTAATTTTCTGGTATGAAAATCATACTTCACTCACTCGAGATGAAAAATGTCTTCTTCTTTTTTTTTTTTTAAAATTTTTTTTGTAGTGCTTTTAGACCAAGTTGAATTTGAATTAGTCTTGTAGTGGTGAGGATATTGAATGTTGTAACCAAAAAAAAAAAACAAACAAAGATTTTTAAAAATCAATCAATGCTAGATTAATTATCTATTATCATACTACAATAAATTACTTCTTGATATTTAACTTATAATTTCAAGTTAGATGCACATTTTAAATGTCAACTTTGCCAGTGTTTCTGTGCTTAAAAGAAAATAAAAAGGAAGTAATATATGTTAAATAAAGATTATTCATAGTAAAGCATATTCTCTAAATTATTAAAACAACTTTATTTAATATTTATTTTTTTCTTGCTTTTTGTTGTATTGTATTCCAAGGGTATGTAATGGAGATGAAGCTGTCGCCAATTTGGTGTATGTAGAGAAATATAATAATAATAATAATAATAATAATAATAATAAGAATTATGGATTCCATACAGTAGAGTAGCCCCACCACCCATGCATCAATGGTCCTTGATTATTAAGTTAACAATCTCAATAATACCTCCATTACCCAATCATTCAACACAACCCTTCATCCACTTTACGCTTGAATTATCATAATTACCCCTCTAACCCCTACTTTTCTTGTACACAAAAATATGTGTGTATATACATACAAAGATTTGAATACTAAGCAAGGCAACCCTAGTCAAATTAGTTTTTAATCATAAGGTTCTATGTTTAATTCTCAGTAAAAATAGTCTATTAATTTTCTTGGTTTAAATGCACTACCCGCATGTAATATCACCCTGATATTTTTTTTTTTTAAAAAGAAAGTTATTTATTAGAGAAAAAATGGTCAAATAGGCACTCCACCATTACAAGAAAGTGCAATTAGCCTCTTAATTTTTAAAATTTTTTTTTTTGCAAAAAAATAAAATAAAATTAGGGGACTAATTGCACTTTCGTGTAATGTTGGAGTGCCTATTTGTTCATTAGCCCCTAACTTTTAACAAGTGTAATTAAACAGTAAACACTCAAACTTATTGAAATGATCAAATAAGCCCAATTTATCGATAACTAACATGTTACTAGTATGGTGGCCATCGTTGATCGCCACTAGTCGTTGATCGTCGTCGTTGGTAACAACCAGAAAAAAATAGTGATCGATGATCGATCGCCGATTGTTGGTTCCCTTCTTTGTGGAGAAGGTGACCCAGATGGTCGCCTTTTGCTGGAGAAGCGACTAGCCGGACCACCTACTTCAAAAGGCAACCGACGACCGTCGCATGTCGTTGAAATATTGTCGGAGCTATCCGAGTACTATTGGAATCCTAACAACTTGCAATAGTATGTCATTAATCATTTTGGAACTTCAATGTACGGAAATAACATGTTCGTTCATAAATTTAATTGCACTTTTTAAAAGTTCAAATAAGCTAATTACACTGGGGTGTATTTGATCATTTTCCTTTTACTAAAATATACTTGCCCTTTCTATTTACGGTAATAAAATAATATCTTTTAATCTCCTATAATTACATTATAGTGTACTTATCATCTGGATTGTGTGAAAATAAACTAATTTAAATACACGGTATTTAGAGATATGTTTATACCTTGTATAATAACGAGACTCCCTTTCCTCCCCCAACCCTGCAGGCCCACCCACCCACCCACCCTCCCCACTGCTACTGATATATACAACTGTGTATGCAAATCAGTGATTGATTTTCTCTTTCTTTCCCGCGCTAAATCTTTGCTTTACTCTCTCTGCTTTTGCTGCAGCCTCCATAGCCTTTTCTTTTCCTCATCAACACTTTCACACTTCACACCATTTTTCTCCAGAAATCTCCATTTCCTCCTCTGAGTTTTCATTTTCATCATCATTCATCAATGGAGTCAATCAGGCCCAGTCCAGCTCCAAACAGAAGTAGCAAGCTGGCCAGGACATTTCAGAAGGTGATTCATCTCAGGGCATCTTCAAAGCCCTTCTCAAACAATGGGTTTTGTCTGCTCATCCCTCAGGAGAAGCTCAAGTGCTGTGAATCCCAGCATTTTGACAAGGAAGAGATTCAGGAGTGCAAAGAGAATTCAAGAAACAGGGCTGTGTTGGAGGCCTTTGTTGCCAAGCTTTTTGCCACCATTTCTTCCTTAAAAGCTGCCTATGCTGAGCTCCAGATGGCTCAGTTCCCTTACAACAGTGATGCCATTCAAGCTGCAGATCAAGCTGTGGTTGATGAGCTCAAGGCCCTCTCTGAGCTCAAGCATAGTTATCTCAAGAAACAGGTTGATTCTTCGCCCCCCCATGTTACTCTTATGCTTGCTGAGATTCAAGAACAGCAGTCTCTCATGAAGACATATGAGATCACTATGAAGAAAATGCAAGGAGAAATTGAAGGGAAAGAGGCCCTCTTTTCTTCCCTGCAAAAGGAGCTTCAAGAAATCTCTCTTGACAACAAATCCCTCGAGAGAAAGCTCAATGCCAGTGGATCTTTCACCGTTCTTGACAACGTCAGATTCTCCGATGTAAACCCCAAAGACTTCATCACGGTTCTGCACTACGCGATGAGGTCGGTCAGGCATTTCGTCAAACACCTTATCCGCGACATGGAGGGTGCGAACTGGGACATCGACGCAGCTGCGGCCGCGATTCAAAATGGAGTTTCGTTTGAGAAGAAAAACCACAAAGCTTTCGCCTTTGAATCGTTCATTTGCAGGGAGATATTCAACGGATTCAACGATCCGTGCTTCGCTATTCAGACCGATCATTGTTGGTCCCCGGAGAAGCAGAGGAGAGCGTTCTTCTTTGATCAGTTCAAAAAGCTGAAATCCGCGAGCTTGATCCATTTCCTAAAGCAAAACCCTAGCTCTCCGTTCGGAAAATTCTTGAAATCCAAGTACCTCCACCTGGTTCACCCAAAGATGGAATTCTCCTTCTCCGGGAACCTCACTCAACGGAAACTCGTGAATTCCGGCGAGTTCCCGGAAACCGAATTCTTCAAGGCGTTTGCAGAGATGGGGAGAAGGGTTTGGCTCCTGCATTGCCTCGCATTCTCTTTCGATCAACAAGTCACCACTTTCCAGGCCAGGAAGGGCGACAGATTCTCCGAAGTATACATGGAGAGCGTCACCGATGAAGTTTTCGCCGGCGCCGGCGAGTTTCAGGTGGCGTTCACGGTGGTTCCTGGCTTTAAAGTAGGCAAAATAGTGGTGCAAAGCCAGGTATATCTCTCCCCAGTCTCATCTCCGGCTAAATCCTAGCCCTTCCTAGTTCCCCCTCAATTTAACATTCCGGTATGAGGGAAGCTCACGCGCTATTCTTCACGCGCCGCCGCACATCGGCGGCGCCGTTGGCCAGCTACATTTTCTACCAATACAGTTCTAAGTAAATTGCAAGATCAACTTTCATAACATGAGCCAATCGTGTTTAATAAATTAAGTTGATCAAGCCATTTACACGCATATATATGCCTATATATATATCAAAATTTTATAAAAATAAATTCTTTTTTGTTCCCCACGACACATTCGGTCTTTAACTCGTGTAAATATTCGACATTCAATCCAAATTCGGCTCGGGCCTTAACCGATTTTAAGATTGAATTTAAAATAATTTCACAAGTTATGGAACGAACGTGTCGGGATCAAAAGCGAAATTTACTTTTTAAAAAAAATGAAGTAAGCAGCACGGGAGGTGGAGGAGGGTGTTTGGCGGCGGCGCGTGGGAGGCGCGTGAATGGGCTAAGGTAGAAAATATTTTGGGGAACAGCATAAGTGGGCTTTGGGCCCACAGGCGAAAGTTGGTTCCAGGCCTTAATGAACTGGATTTTGGGTGTATATTGTAAAGAAGAAAAGGAACTGTGGGCCCAAGAAGAGTCTGTCTTTGTTTTCTAGTAGTTAAAGGGGAGAGGAGCCTGTGGGCCCCAACACCAAAGAATATATATATATATATATATATATATATATATATATATATATATATATTAGAGTTTGCTAATTTAGTACTCCCAAGTTTTAGTATTCTCCAATGTAGCCCAAACAATGACACAACAAAAAAGACTTTTGCAAGCTTCATTTGTATAAAAATTAGCTGTTGTATTGCCTATATTATTAATATTATATATACAAATATATATATATATATATATATATATATAT
>NC_044925.1:2788514-2873442 GCF_003576645.1 Ipomoea triloba | reverse complement strand
ATATATATATATATATATATATATATATATATATATATATATATGCATTAGAGTTTGCTAATTTAGTACTCCCAAGTTTTAGTATTCTCCAATGTAGCCCAAACAATGACACAACAAAAAAGACTTTTGCAAGCTTCATTTGTATAAAAATTAGCTGTTGTATTGCCTATATTATTAATATTATATATACAAATATATATATATATATATATATATATATATATGTGTAGAATTGTATATCATGGAATCTTTGCTTAATTCCACTTTTGTATGTACTAAAATAATGCCATTTCATTATGCTCCCTAGCTAGCTTTGTTATCTTTTGTTTTGTTCCTCTTTAACTTGGGATTTCTTTAATGTAGCTTCACATGCAAGGTTGTTGTCTACTAGATTTATGGTTGCTAGTGTCCCTTCTAAGAAACAAAACACTTGAAATAATGACTTTGTAACATTTCGGGCCCCGCCCTTAACCTGTTGCGTTACACAAACCAGATTTCATCTTTATTACAAGTTCATTTTTAGTGCCTATATGTTCATTTTAATTTACAGTACTCTGAATGAAAATTAACTTGCATCAGAATATAATTCCTACTAAAATGGACTTGTATTAGGATCCACTTACAAGTTACAAGGTGAATTTTAGAGCAGACAACATGTGTGGGTTGGGTATGGGGGTGGGGGGGGGGTGTGATGATGTTAGTGTGTTTGTGATGTTTTTTAAGAAATTGGTAACATGATAGAAGGGTAGGGGGGGATTGTGGGAAGATGAATTATTGTGTGTGGTCATGTGTAGAGATATTATATGGTTATTGTTGAAAGGAGCATTTGGGGTTATAATAATGCAAGTAGTCAGAGATGTACAGGCATCTGGGGGTTGAAGACAATCATGAATTTGGAAGGGAATTGAAGGAGGGGACACTTCTTCAGTTCTTGTTCAAAGAGTAAATTTTTATTGTTTTTTTTTTTTTTAAATCAAGAGAACAGAATAAAAAAGTGTTCACGGGTTGTCTTTAATTTTTGCCAGAAGGCATATGTATGTATGCAAGTACCTCTTAATAGCAATGCCTGCATCTGATCTTGATTCTGGCTTCCAAACAGCCCTACATGTCTATCATTTCATGTCACATGCTTACACACCAATCTATATGACTATATATACACACGCACACATGAGAGCTTTTAAGGTGCAAACTGTATTGGTGCCATGTTGTGCATGATACGGGCACTATTGACACCAATACTCTCTTACTCATCGGGGCCTAGCTCTTTTTCCCGGTTGAGTACGGGTTGTGCGCTTAAGCGCCATGGATTTTCAAGGCTAGTTGATTCGATAGGTGAGTTGTTAGACACTTATTTAATGGATTTATTTCAACTTCCATGGCCACCATCCTGCTGTCTTAATCCACCAACACCCTTTGTGGATAGTACTTAATTGGTATAATTTATGGTACTCGCTTATTCATACTAAGTACAACATAACATAGGTACTTGTTGATATCTTAAAATTTGTCATGTGTGGGTGTGTAAGCATAACCCTAGTTAAGACGTTAAAATCTGTGATAGAGCAATATAGATCGATCTATGGTATCAAGTAGAAAGCTAAGGCATAAGTTATATCTCCAACTCTTACATATATGTCAAATAAAACAATCCTAGTTTACACTGGCACTAGACTTACTATGCATGCCACTTTTCATATATATATATATATATATATATGTGTGTGTGTGTGTGTGTGTGTGTGTGTGTGTGTGTGTGTGTGTGAGAGAGAGAGAGAGAGAGAGAGAGAGAGAGAGAGAGANTACTAAAATGGACTTGTATTAGGATCCACTTACAAGTTACAAGGTGAATTTTAGAGCAGACAACATGTGTGGGTTGGGTATGGGGGTGGGGGGGGGGTGTGATGATGTTAGTGTGTTTGTGATGTTTTTTAAGAAATTGGTAACATGATAGAAGGGTAGGGGGGGATTGTGGGAAGATGAATTATTGTGTGTGGTCATGTGTAGAGATATTATATGGTTATTGTTGAAAGGAGCATTTGGGGTTATAATAATGCAAGTAGTCAGAGATGTACAGGCATCTGGGGGTTGAAGACAATCATGAATTTGGAAGGGAATTGAAGGAGGGGACACTTCTTCAGTTCTTGTTCAAAGAGTAAATTTTTATTGTTTTTTTTTTTTTTAAATCAAGAGAACAGAATAAAAAAGTGTTCACGGGTTGTCTTTAATTTTTGCCAGAAGGCATATGTATGTATGCAAGTACCTCTTAATAGCAATGCCTGCATCTGATCTTGATTCTGGCTTCCAAACAGCCCTACATGTCTATCATTTCATGTCACATGCTTACACACCAATCTATATGACTATATATACACACGCACACATGAGAGCTTTTAAGGTGCAAACTGTATTGGTGCCATGTTGTGCATGATACGGGCACTATTGACACCAATACTCTCTTACTCATCGGGGCCTAGCTCTTTTTCCCGGTTGAGTACGGGTTGTGCGCTTAAGCGCCATGGATTTTCAAGGCTAGTTGATTCGATAGGTGAGTTGTTAGACACTTATTTAATGGATTTATTTCAACTTCCATGGCCACCATCCTGCTGTCTTAATCCACCAACACCCTTTGTGGATAGTACTTAATTGGTATAATTTATGGTACTCGCTTATTCATACTAAGTACAACATAACATAGGTACTTGTTGATATCTTAAAATTTGTCATGTGTGGGTGTGTAAGCATAACCCTAGTTAAGACGTTAAAATCTGTGATAGAGCAATATAGATCGATCTATGGTATCAAGTAGAAAGCTAAGGCATAAGTTATATCTCCAACTCTTACATATATGTCAAATAAAACAATCCTAGTTTACACTGGCACTAGACTTACTATGCATGCCACTTTTCATATATATATATATATATATATATGTGTGTGTGTGTGTGTGTGTGTGTGTGTGTGTGTGTGTGTGTGTGAGAGAGAGAGAGAGAGAGAGAGAGAGAGAGAGAGAGAGAGAATAACCCTAGTTCAAATGTTAAAAACTTTGTGATCAAGCAATATAGATCTATGGTATTAAGTAGAAAGCCATAAGTTAATTAAATATCCAACTCTTACAGATATGTTAAATAAAACAATCATAGTTTACACCGGCACTAACTTACAGTGCATGCTACTTCTCTTTGGAGTAATGCGTGACTAATTGTATGCCCAAGTGTGTATTTGACAAAAAGAGAACGTATTGTATTAAGTTAAATAATTCTTTTGTGGTAATGTGTGACTAAGTGTACACCCCAACGCATGTCCGATAAAAATATCACCCTTATGATATAATAACTAATGATTTGTGTATCTTGAGATATTAAACAACTAAGATATAAATTATCAAAAAAAAAAAATAGATTCGAGTTCTAGCAATATAGAATAGAAGTACACTTCTAGTTTTAATATTTATTCAAACATTGTACCTCGGATCGGAAGAGGAACAAAGTTTAAACGGTGAAAAGTAGCAATACAACGTACGAAACAAGATTTGTATCCATATCCACTTGCGACAAGGTAAAGATTTTGAATCTAAAAGCTCAAATCCTAAGGAGAAAAAGGAAAAAAGAGAGAATGAAGTTAACAGTGAAAAGAATATTGTATTAACTATTCACTAATGTTCTTTAAATACTTGTGTATTAAGTAGTATGAACATTGCAACCATGCTTTAAGCAAATCTTAAAACCCTATAATCACATTAAGTTCTAATTAATCAACTTATCAACTTATTGTCAGACATCGCAAATTTGGTTCATGAAAAATAATTTAAAACAAATTAAATTTAAATTTTATGAAAATTTTACTTAAAATTTAATTTTATTGTTCAATTGATGAGAATAAATAATGAAAATTATTCATATAAAAACTCAAATGTTCATACCATGGTTGCAGTAGGCACTAGTCGGGTGGTAGAATAACACCTAGCGCTTAAGCAGCCAAGTATTAAAAAGACAATGCACATGTGTGGTTGTATTTTATATATATATATATATATATATATAAATTAACAAGGTCAAGTTAACTCGGCTAACTCGATTGAGTTTGCCACCAACTTAGCTAAGTAGACTAAGTTGAGGTCCTAGTGAGTAATTCTCGATTGAGTTTGCCGCCAACTCAATTAAGTAGACTAAGTTGGGGGCCTAGTGAGTAATTCGTCTTGGGTTATATATATATTAGCTATATAAATAAATTAAGAAGACCAAGTTAACTCGACTAACTCGATTGAGTTTGTCGCCTACTCAGTTAAGTAGACTAAGTTGGGGGCCTAGTGAGTAATTGTCTTGAGTTGGGGGCTTAGTGCTTAGACAGCCGCCTAGATCAGGGGCTTAGTACTTAGACTGCTGCCTAAGTCAACTTTTTACTAATGTGTTTCATACATAATAAAAATATGCATAAAGAATATGAAAAATAAAATAGCAAAAGACAACAATAAATTTAATTTTATCAAATTTAAGAAAATTATTTTCTATCTAAATAAATTTCCCATCATCCAAATAAGGTAAAATATGTTTCCCATTAAATTTAAATTTAAGATAAAATATGTTTCTCATTAAATTTAAATTTAGAAAAATATATTTCCCATTAAATTTAAATTTAGTTAAATTTAGAAAAATATATTTCCCATTAAATTTAAATTTAGAAAAATTTAGAAAAATATATTTCCCATTAAATTTAAATTTAGAAAAACATGTTTCCCATTAAATTTAAATTTAAGAAAAAATATGTTTCCCATTAAATTTAAATTTAAGATAAAATATGTTTCTCATTAAATTTAAATTTAGAAAAATATATTTCCCATTAAATTTAAATTTAGTTAAATTTAGAAAAATATATTTCCCATTAAATTTAAATTTAGAAAAATTTAGAAAAATATATTTCCCATTAAATTTAAATTTAGAAAAAATATGTTTCCCATTAAATTTAAATTTAAGAAAAAATATGTTTCCCATTAAATTTAAATTTAAAAAAATATTTTTCTTTGAACCAAACAGCGCATAAAAATAAAATAAAAACAAAGGAACAAGGAAAATAAACAAGAAAAAGAAAAGATTTCTATAACATTTACAATTGTATCAATCCAATAATTTTAGTCTAACAAAAAAGATAAGAAAAGAAAAGAGAAAAATCCCAATTCCTTAAAGAGAAACAGAAAAGGATGAAGAAATTGAACAAGCTGTATACACTTTTGATTCAGAACCAGTTTTTTTCTTCTTTTTTTTTTTCCAGATAGCCACCACTTTCATGTTAGAACAAACCATTCTTTTATCACTAGACAAAGGTCCCCAATGATCAACAATACTTCATATTCTCAAACCCGAGAATCCTGTTGCTTCGTCTGAACTTCGATTTCATAGAGTCGAGCTGTTTAGTACATATACATCGCGTAAATCCAGACCTGTATTATATGACGGGCGTTCCAGTAGACGGGAAAGCACGATAGGAATTGAGCACGAGGGTGAGGCGTTCAGACGGGAAAGCAACAGAGGCACGACTTCAATCCGAGCTTCCTGCGGGGATTTCCAAACATAGGGACCGGGATTCTTCGACAAGAGCTTCGAGCATGGTAAGTACCTCACTGGTGTCATCGACATAATACTTGGCTTTGCTCGGTTTCTGCCCAACCGTGCAGGCGTACACCGATGAATTCGAGGAGAGGGTACCGCTGTTAATTGCACTTCCGATTATCTCAAACATGTCCTCGTCAGACCTGTCGTCGCCTATGCACAGCATGAAATCAGCCTGCCGCCCATTCTCAGCCATCGACGAGAAGATCCTCTCCGCAACTAGACCTTTACTGACGCCCTGGTAGAACAGACGATAAAAACGAAAATTTAGACAAATTGCACCTAAGGTAAATGACTAATAAGCCAACTAAAGTCCGATATAGAAAAACCATAAGGGGGAAATGTAACTTCGTTCCGTTTCCTCATCTATATTCACATTTATTATTATATATATATATATATGGAGTACTATATTTCATGTATAAGCATATTGAACTCACAGATCAATAATTACAACAAGAATACTTGCCAAATACAGATCAATAATTACAACAAGAATAATTACCACATTTTCAAAAACCCTAAACCTAACACTAGAAGGAAGGCATCGAGATTCTCTCCTGTTTAACTCTCTTTGGGAATTAAATCATGTCTAATAGGGTATGTTAAAGAAGAACATTTACATAAACGGAGAACATCATTAAATCATGCTTCTAGCCTTACCAATTGTAGTAAGGACTAAAGTATTATCAAATCATAGGTGGAATAGTATTGAATGCTTAATTAAACAAACTTTTCTTAAAGTACATGATTGACGATAAATATATATTACAGTAAGGAAAGAAAATACCTGAGGTTTCACTTCGACGATGAATTGCCCACTCTTCACTTCGACTGGTTCATTTGCAAGAACGCTTTCGAGATGGTCTAACATCTCCTTTGCTTGGCTAGACCCAAAACCGAGATCTGCATCTCTATGATGCCAAACCAGTGCACTGTCTTTCGGTTCAATATAAGAACCGTCAGTAGATTCTGTGTATAATTGCATTACAGGTTCGGCAATCTGTTTCCACCCGAAATCCGTGCTTTGTCCACAGGTCTCCCATTCTTTATCAACCGACCACCTGACAATACAAGTAAGGGTAAGAAACGGACCGAAAGTATTAATTAATGAAACGTGTATGAAGATTGAAGAAGCAGAACTCACCTTAGATAGTAGCCATGCTCAGCAGCGATACCAAGTTTTTTGCACGGAGAAAACCATTCCCCTAAACTATCCTTTCCTCTTCCACTCACGAGAAACACGGTATTTTTAGCATCATCGCACAGTGCACTAACGATCGAGATGATCTGGTTGTTTGGAACTTTATTGATGCATGTTTGAGGCATGAGGGTCCCATCGTAATCCAACAATATCGCCCTGTTTTTGGCTCTGGAGTAAGCAGAAGTAATCGCATCGATAGACAACTTTCTGAAATTCGGATCGAGTGCTACGACTCTAAAACCAAAGCTCAGACCGATTCCCCAACATCGCCTTCTGAAATGGTCTTTGCACGATCTCTCCAGATCTTGGAAGAAGCTTCTCGACCAATACGCTACGTCATGTGTGCTAACGTATTTGTAATGCTTTTCGTGGCGCAACTCCTTCTCAGCATCAACCATAGAGATCGCCTCGTGCAATGCTTCAGCAGTGGCTTCAACATTCCACGGGTTAACACGAATAGCCCCGCTCAGGGATGGAGAACATCCGATGAATTCGGACACCACTAGCATACTCTTCTTCGGAGCACTTGATTCTGAATTGGATACTGATCCCGGGATCCCTTGTCTGCACACGATGTATTCATATGGAGTAAGGTTCATACCGTCTCTTACAGCCGTGACCGCCACGCACTCAGCAACAGTGTAATAGGCGGCTCGTTCACCAAGAGAAACGGGCTCATCGATAAAGACTATGGGTTCATAACCAGGCAGCCTAAATTTGTTGTTGATTCTTTCGATACTAGCTTTTATTTCCGCTTGAATTTCCTCGAGATCCTTGCCCTTTCCTCGAGCCGGGTTGGCAATTTGTACCAACACCGCTCTCCCCTGCCACTTTGGATGCTGCAGTAGCATTTGTTCCATTGCCAAAAGTTTCAGATCAATGCCTTTGAAGATGTCCATATCGTCAACGCCAAGAACCACGGTTTTACCTTCAAACTGCTGCTTGAGCTCCTCGACTCTCCACTCTTTATCTGCGAGCTGCAGCACGGATTCAATCTGCCCCATGTGAATCCCGACAGGCATAATTTTAATCCCAATGGTCCGCCCATAGTATTCCAACCCAATATACCCTCTTTTCGATTGGTACTCAATACCCAACATTCGACTACAACAAGAAAGAAAATGACGGGCATAATCAAATGTATGGAAACCAATTAGGTCAGAGTTCAATAGGGCTTTCAAAATCTCCTCCCTCACGGGGAGAGTCCTGTATATCTCCGACGACGGGAAAGGGCTATGCAGGAAAAACCCCATCCTCAACCGATTGAAACGCCTGCGCAAGAACGTTGGCAAAACCATTAGGTGATAGTCATGAATCCACACATAGTCATCCTCGGGGTTTATCACCTCAATGACCTTCTGGGAGAAAATCTTGTTGGCTGCAACATACGCCTCCCACCACGACCTATCAAATCGCCCGCCATGACTAGCAGAAAACGGGAGCATATAATGGAACAGCGGCCACAAATGCTGCTTGCAGAAGCCATGATAGTATTTGGCCAAAATGTCCGGGGGCAGAAAAGCCGGGACACATTTAAACCTATCCAACAGTAACTGGGAAACATCATCCTGTTCATTAACATCAACCTCAACCCTTAAAGACCCTACATAAATCACCTCCATCTCATCCGGCAATCCATCCTTTATGTGCAAAAGTAAAGAATCCTCATCCCAACTAAAACTCCACCCTTTATTATCCGGCCTACGTTTAGCTTTTACAGGGAGCTGATTAGCTACGATTATTACTCGATCTACAATAAGAGACGACGGGGCATCCGAGGCAACACTACTAGCCTGATCATCATCAAGCTCAGAAATTACTCCGGCCACCGTCATTACCCTTGGCAGCCGCCTCTTTTCACGCCCCATCGCCGGGAAATTCCCAGAAGCAAGATCTAACAAGTTGGTATACGATTTGGACATCATCTTTTCACTAGTTTTCAGTTCACAATCTCCTTAACAAGTCCTCACAATCCCATACAAGTACCCACCAAACCAAACCTTATTTTTCTCACCAATTCAAATTAAATCAGCTTCCTTATCAAGGCTCAACTAAATCCAGTATAAAATTTTGGCAGCAAAATCAGGAGCAGTTAAAGCAGGATCTGAAACAAAGTACACAAGTTCAAAGAAAGCCAAAAACACCACTAGATCCAAGCAATCAAACAGAAACCCATTTTGGTAATGCAGAGTAAAGATTGAATCTTTATCAGAAAAAAAAGAGCTTTGATTTGATTACAAAACAACCCCCCAACAAAAAAACACTCAGCGAAGAAGTGGGAATTTAACAGAATCATCAAACGAGAGAATAAATGCGCAAAAATATGAAAAACCCCCAAATCTGAAACCCCAAAACTAACCTTGTCTATAATGATTGAAATCTTTTGCTCCAAAAGCCCTTTACCCTGAGAACAAAGAAGGTGGTCAAAATGCAAAAAATAAACCTCTGCTCCCAAGTCAGAATGAAAAAATATAGGGTTCACTCTCTCTTTCTCTCTCTACACAATTCTTCCCCCCTTCTGCCTCGCTGTCAATGCTCTCCCTGCGGTTTTGATTAAGCAAAATCCAACATTTTTCATGAAAAATATAACACAGAAATACTCTCCCTATACAATTTTATTTAATATATATATATATATATATATATATATATATATATAAAATCTATAATAAAAAGTATATAAATAAAAACAGGATAAGGTCGGCCAGCAGACACCTAAGTGGTGCCAACTGGAACACACGTGGTTTTTACTGTCACGCGGTTGTTTTCTACCGTACCTACACGCCTCCTTTCCTTGGCATCCGCGTTCCTCCTCTCTCTAGGTTATGTTTGCAGTAGAAAAATACAGTAGCGGTGAAGTACTTCAATCACTCTTCAAACAGTCGTTTAAATAGGCAAAGGTTGAAGTTATCATAACGACTCATTACTCTAATTTTCTAAATTAAGTAACGATTACACTGTAATCTCAAAATCTCCACGTGTCCTTGTAATTCGGTGAGTAATATTAGTCATCGCCCCAACCGTTTATACACTTCCCAAAGTGTGCGTTTCGAGCAGCAAATGTGAGTGGTCAACAATTACTCTAATTACTTTTAAATGCATTAAAATGATGGTTAAAGTTATCAGAATGAGTATCAGATCACTCTAATTTTCAAAATTTTCAATTGAAAAAGTAAGGATTACACCGTAATCTCAAAAGTTCCACGTGTCCTTGTAATTCGGTGAGTGATATTAGTCATCGCCTCAACTGTTTTTACACTTCCCAAAGTGTGCGTTTTGAGCAGCAAATGTGAGCGGTCAACAACTACTCTAATTACTTTTAAACGCGTTAAAATGATGGTTAAAGTTATCATAACGAGTCATCACTCTAATTTTCAAAATTTCAATTGAAAAAGTAAGGATTACACCGTAATCTCAAAAGCTCCACGTATCCTTGTAATTCGGTGAGTGATATTAGTCATCGCCTCAATCGTTTATACACTTCCCAAAGTGTGCGTTTCGAGCAGCAAATGTGAGCGTTCAACAACTACTCTAATTACTTTTAAACGCGTTAAAATGATGATTACAGTTATCAGAATGAGTCATCACTCTAATTTTCAAAATTTCAATTGAAAAAGTAAGGATTACACCGTAATCTCAAAAGCTCCACGTATCCTTGTAATTCGGTGATTGATATTAGTCATCGCCTCAACCGTTTATACACTTCCCAAAGTGTGCGTTTCGAGCAGCAAATGTGAGCAGTCAACAACTACTCTAATTACTTTTAAACGCGTTAAAATGATGGTTAAAGTAACCAGAATGAGTCATCACTCTAATTTTCAAAATTTCAATTTAAAAAGTAAAGATTACACCGTAATCCCAAAATCTCCACGTGTCCTTAGAATTCGGTGAGTGATATTAGTCATCGACTCAACCGTTTATACACTTCCAAAAGTGTATGTTTCAAGCAGTACATGCGAGCGGTCAACTACTCCAATCACTTTTTAAACATTCATTTAAATTATGGTTAAAGTTATCAAGACGAGCCATCACTCTAATTTTTAAAATTTGAATTGAAAAAGAAAGGATTATAGTGTAATCTCAAAATCTCCATGTATTCGTAAAATTGGGATGAGTGATTTTGATCAGTGACTCAATTGCTTATACACTTCCCAAAGTTACGTTTCGAGTAGTAAATGTGAGTAGTCAACTACTCCAATAACTTTTTAAACACTCGTTTAAATGAATTATGTTTAAAGTTATCAAAACGCATCATCAATCTAATTTTCAAAATTTCAATTGAAAAATAAATGATTATACTATAATCTTGAAAGCTCCATGTGTTCTTGAAATCCCGATGAGTGATGTTAATCACCGACTCACCGGCTTATTAGGCACTTCCCAGAGTGCACATTTCGAACAGTAAATGCGAGCGGTCAACTACTCTAATATCTTTTTAAACACCCGTTTAAATGAATTATGGTTAAAGATCAAAACGAACCATCACATACTATAATTTTCAAAATTTCAATTGAAAATGAAATGACTACACTATAATCCCAAAAGCTACACATGTTCGTGAAATCTCGATGAGTGATGTTAAATTTTCAATTGAAAATGAAATGACTACATTGTAATCCGGAAAGCTTCACGTGTTTTTGGAACCCGGGTGAGTGGTGTTAATCACGAACTCAATAGCCTACACATTTTCGAAATTGTACATTTCGGGTGGTAAGTTCAAGCGGTCAACTACTCCATTTAAATGAATTACGATTAAAGTTATCGTAACAAATCATTACTCTAATTTTCAAATTTTCAATTGAAAAAGTAAGGTTGTACACTATAATCTCAAAAGTTCTCACATATTCTTAATTAGAACCACGGTGAATGATGTTTATTGTAAAGCATTTGACATTAGTGTATAATATTTTACCAATTCAACACTTTATCCCGATAAAAATAGAATCATGTATCACCTAACTACCATCAAAGCAGAGTTACTAGCTCTTTTTACATTGATCTTAGTGTCATTACTATGATCAACATAATTGTTTTCTTTTACTCAATATTTTAACATTTTTTATTTTTATTTTTTATTTTTTAGTTTTTTTTTATCTTGAGAATCAACTATTGATATTAAATATCAATCGACTTTTTTTTTTTCTTATTGTTATTATAATTACTTAAAAAAATAAAATCAGGAAAAAGGATGTGAAAGAGAAATGTCATGTGCATATTTTTCATCGATGGTGGTCTCCGCTAATCTTTGATGGGTCCCACGCCACGCCATATACAATGAGTAATGGATAATGGTGTGCGGTCTCCACGTGTCGGGCTTCTATAGGACGCCGGGAGATGATTATTGTGGGCCGCGATGTAGGGGATAACACTGTTATTCCACCTAGTGGCACGTTCGAGGAGTCAAATTTAGCGGATAAGGGGTGAATTTTCAAAACAGCTGCTGACCTGTCTTTCGCTTACATCACTCACTGTGTCAGCAAACTTGTTTTTTATTTTATTTTATTTTATTTTTTAAAACAACTTGCAAAATGGCAAATTTAGTTAAACCATATTCATAATTATACTTTACCAAAAAAAAAAAACATTTATATTTACTTAACAATTAGAGGTCCGATAATAAATAATTTATTTTCTTAATTAAGATATATCATAATTTATTTGTTTTAAGAAATAAATAATATTAATTTAAATTACTTAATTTGTGTTCATCAATGAATCGATTTTAAATAATTTATTAAAAAGGTATAATTTTACAATAAAAAATAAAGTTACATTATCCATTAAAGAGATTATCCATTGAGGTGACAATTTTCCAATGGTGGTTGTTGGTTTACAGATGGGGAGAGTACTAATATTTTTCCTTTTCCAGTCAAAAAAAAAAAAAGAAAAAAAAAAAGAGAAATGCCAGCTGTGTCTTAGCCAGGGTGGAAACACTTGGCTTGCAACTTGGATGTGTCCTATGTACGAGGGAAACGATACGTGTAATTTTAGGATGTAAAATTTTTGTCACATATTTTAATTTTATTAGAAAAAAAAAAAGAACGTGTATGAATTACTTTTTTGAATTAATTAGATGACACCACGTTAATATCGATAACAAATGAGATAAAATCCTTAAAAGGGGTGGATAAGTATAAGAAGGTGTCCGTCGCACATAATTTTATTAGTGCGATTCACCTACTATATTTAATTTGCGAGTTAATACACTATATGAAAATTTATCTAGTGCATATCTTTAAGTAGTTGCTGTGAATTTATCAAACATAATCTACAAAATGTAAATATGATAACATCATATTGCCTTGTTTGGTTAAAAAAAAAACGGAGCAATAGAATATGAATTTTCAAAATTCAAAACATATTTTGTTTTTTTTTTTTGAAAACTAAAACATATTTTGTTTATTTAAATAATATTCATGAGAATCAAATTTCCTCTATATTTTTAAGTTACATGATATTTTATAGGAAACTTATACATCTCTTAAAAAATGTGCCTTGAACCAAACAGTCCCTAAGAATACGACTAATATTATATCCATAAGGGATTTGGTGGTCGGCAAGTAGACTGGGTTGTCATATAATCCGGATGGGTCAAGTGGATTGATATGGAAATGACAAAAATGCCCTTATATTTCCAGATAAATGGCATCTGTTCATGGGACGGAATTGTGGAAAAGGACAAAAGAGGAAAAGTGGGAAATGGGAATTGGGAAGTGATGAAACATGTGGATGCGAAATGGATAGGTTTGGAGGTGATGGAGTTTGACTCAAAATTAGGTTGTCAACTTGTCATTATATAATTGATGATGTTTTTTTTATGGAAACAAAACACCATGCCTCTCTCAAACACATCACCCCTCTTTAGTTTTATATCCATACTTCAAAACTCTTTAATGATTATCAATTTTATGATAGGTATTATAGAATTTTCTTATACATTAATTTTGCTGTATAATTTCACTTTTAACCTATCAAGACATTTGATTATAAGAGTTTTATTCATTTTCTCTAGGGCTTGCTCAAGCACCAAAGTCTCCTAGTTTGTCATTTGTTCAAGGTTGGCCAGATCGAACAAATTCATTTGTTATTGATTATATTTTAATTAAGTGTAATTTGTTATCTTTTTAGAGTCGAACATATTCATTTTGAAATGTTCAGAGTATCATCGGTTTTGAATGCTTTTGCCAAATTTTTTGTCATTCTCTTTTGTATGTGAGAATATTTTATAGGAAAAAGTATCAAATATGTCACTGAATTTATCACTTTGGTACAATTTGGATCGCTGAACTTAAAAAGTATACAATTAAACCATTAAACAAGTAAAATATGTGTAATTAGAACAATTTTCTAATTTTTTTTTAATGCAATTTAAATTAAAAACATTTCAATCTTCACTCCCCAACTAGTATGGTAGAGGGAAAGGAAACTCTTAGTACATATACATATAAGTAATCTCATCGGATTCTACCGAAAAGATTTGAAAAAAGACTTAATTGCACATATTTTGCTTATTTGATGGTTCGATTACTCACTTTTTAAGTTCAACGAACCAATTGCACAAAAACAAAAATTTAGTTGTCTATTTGACACTTTTTCCTATTTTATATAGAGTTAATGTCATATGAGTTCCTTCGAATATATTGATTTTGCCACGTTTAGTATAAACTTTTAAATTGACCACCTGTGGTTTTTCAACTTTCAAATTGTTATGGAGGGACCGAAGGGTCCCGAGAGATTAACCACGTCTACTATAAGATAAGCCCAAAGCATCCCGCTGATGGAGATCAATCAAACCGTTCGGGGGTAACCCAGGACTTTCGTACCTTACTGAGAATCCTGACCCATGTTTGCTAGGAAATCTGCACAAGTGTTGCCTTCCCGATAGGAGTGGGTATTCTTGATTGTTTGAAACTGGCCCATGAGAAGTTTGCAATCCTCAACTAAGATGTTGGAAGTTAGGGCAGTATCTTCTTCTCTAGTTAGGACTTGAACAATATAATGGCTTCCGAATCAAGCTCCGCGATGATGTTGTTGAATCCACGGTTTCTAGCAAGTCTAAGAAAATTAATTGACAATGATGTTGAATCCGCGACGATGTTTTTTTTTTTTTTTTTTTGGTAGAAGGACGGGACCGAGGTCCCAAAAATTTCCGCCATCTGATAGTTGTTACACTCTGAAAGTCGCGTAATTGAAGATCATGTAGGTCGTTCGGAGGACTGTCCAGAATGGTTGTACCCCAAGGAGCATCATGACTCATATTAGCCAAGAGGTCTGCACACTGATTACCTTGACGAAGCACATGAGTGAGCTTGATACTTTGAAACTGCCTGATGAGGGTCTTATAATCGGAGATTAGTGCGTTGGAATTGAGGGGCTGTCCAGACTCTTTTCTAAGACATACTTCGCTGCTTCAGAATCTGTTTCCACAATAATTCTATCAATGCCGCGGTTTCTTGCGAGGAGGAGACCTTATCTAATACTCCAGAGCTCCGCCATAAAGATAGATGTAGTGCCAATATTGGATATGAATCCAATCCGCGGCGATGTTGTTGTCGATCATTATAATTTACAAATAATGAAATGTTAAATTAACTTTCATGTTTTATTATTAGAGTAACATGATAATATTAATTTGTTTCCTTTCAGAAAAGTGTCAGTAAATAATTGCAAAATAAATGAGCTTGTATTCATTAAATAATTAAATATATATAGTAATGTATTTTCTCAACAATACTTAAACTTATGTTGTCAAATTTTGGTCAAGGATCTTGTAGTCCAGTGGCATCAAACCCTTCCCTTTATACGGGAGGTGGTGGGTTTGAGCCTAAGAAAGTAGTTATGAACAGATATTGCATTGTAATAGAGTCAGTAATATTCAAAAAAATGTTGTCAAATTTTGTTTGTTTGTTTGTTTTTTCACCATGCTTTCGGTAAAATAATAATAATAATAATAATGGAATAATCTCATCTAATCATTTGAGTTGATCAAGGACTAAAAGAAAGTGATGATATTTTTTTTTAAATTATTATGATGCAGTGAACAAAACTTCAAAATGTATCCGTCGATATGTGATAGTGCACTTATGATAGTCGGATGTGCTATAACATATTAGCGAATGCACCGTGAAACTTTTTTTGATAGTGCACTTATGATAGTCGGATGTGCTATAACATATTAGCGAATGCACCGTGAAACTTTTTTTATTACACTGTAGTATGTACTTACAAAATTATAATCATGTTATTTTATTATATTTTTTCTTTGTATTTAGCCGTTGATCAACACATTTAAGCGAACACAATTCTTCCACATTTTTTTTTACATAAGACACTATTCTCAATTGAATCTACACACCTCGATCCATCTTGAGAATTCAAAGACTAAGATTTTACCATTACTAAACTTTCAAATTTACTATAATTATAAAATGAACCATGCTTTTAAATTTTTTTAATAATTATAAATTTGACCATACATTTTTTTTTTTACTAAAACCCTCAACCAATCTTGATAAAAGTGCAAGTAAATTGTGTTAAAAGTGCAAGTAACAGTTTCATATAGTGCACCTAAGTGCAAATATATTTATTACAAGTGCAACAAATAATGTACAATGAGCATCAATATTAAGTGCACCTAACGTTATCATTAGTTGCACTAAACTTTATCATTAAGTGTATCTATATGAAAGACGTTATCATTAGCTGCATGAATATTAACAAGGCAAATTACTTGCACTATCTATTGAAAATAGTTGCACTTGTAAGTGATTTTATTTGTACTTTTTACTTGCAAACTTGCACTTGTTATTTGCATTTTAACACATTTTACTTGCACCAAAGTTCAAGTTATTTACGAAAATGTCATCGTGTCATATTCTAAAATTACATCTAATTCATTGAATCTCGACACGTGAACAGTTACAATTGATTCTTAGTTCTTGCCTGAATTATCATTCTCACCTGAGCGCACCCATTTATATATATATATATATATATATATATATATATATATATATATATATATATATATATATATATAAAAGCCTTTTTGTAATTATATATTACTGGGTATAATTAATTAATATGGTCAACATTTTCTCCTCGGCCTGCTGTCTGTGGGTCTTGAGTGAAGATAATATTTTCTATCCATATAGTGGATATGATTTTGAGCAACCTAGGACCTAGTAGTAGCTGGAGATCGTTTTTTTCTAAACACAACAATTCAAACATGGCGTCTCTTATTATTATTTTTTTCTTAATATACAAGGTAGGATTATAGGATTTGGATCCCATCCTAGTCATGATATTAATGGTCATTTTTGAAATTTACATTTTTATCAAAAACTCTTTTTCTGTTCTTTTTCTTTACCAACATTGACTATAATTTCTACGCTAAAGTCGTCTAACGCACCACCTAAGCATCCAGTGTTCATATATGTTTTAACGAACATATACACTGTATGTTATTATGACATGCATTCATTCATTACACGCTGTTGAAAAAAAAAAGTCAAATGATACATGTGTTGGAAAAAATAGAATACTGTATGTAGCTATTTGGTACAAATATATGTTGGGCCTATTTCTTTATTTGGGTAGGGTCAACATGGATTCGTGTTCTTCGTAGTAAGACGAAGAGATTGATATATTGTACGCTCAAAGCAGGTAATGGGTAAATGAGAAATTAATTATCAAAATAGACCAATTTAAGTTGAAAAATGAAGGTAGAAAGACTTGAAACAAACACTTATCTCACATTAGAAAAAGAAGGGGATTTGCACAACTATATATACAAGACCATTTTAAAAGGATATTGCATTGTATAATATAGAGATTCTCGATCTCTCGTGCCCGAGGATGCATATCAATCTCATAACTCTCATCTTTCCTTTCTGTACGTTTTATTCGGTAAAACCTAGGTAACAGCGCTCTTAGCACCAAAACGTTTGAAGGAAATAGTGTTTTGCTCGTGTGCTTGTTATTTTTTTGAATTTTATTTTTGTACGTGATAAGCCGTGAATTAGCCTATAAGTATGCTTCATTTGCACTAATTTCTGAGTGAATACTAGGAGATTGCTATACAATGAATACTAGTTTCTGACTGAACACCAGAATACTATGAAGTACTTGTACATTGCTATTTAATTTAAATCCTCTCCTTGAACATTGTTTATTACCCAATCAATTACTTGTTTTATAATTGTTTCTATGCAAACCAATATATCATTTTGGTTAGCTTTCAAACACTTAATGATTTCGTGTTTAATCATTTGCTACTCAAGTCCTGTCTAGTCATTCCTAGAGGACGACACACGTTAATCTACTACCAAAAATACAACTTTCAGTAGGATTATTTCGTAACAACATGCAATGTTATTATAATTGCGTAAAATATGACATGTAACTTGTAAGCAGACATAAATTTATTAGATAACTTTCA
Source organism: Ipomoea triloba (assembly GCF_003576645.1). Classification (NCBI taxonomy): domain Eukaryota; kingdom Viridiplantae; phylum Streptophyta; class Magnoliopsida; order Solanales; family Convolvulaceae; genus Ipomoea; species Ipomoea triloba. Next base: position 2,855,192 of record NC_044925.1, on the reverse strand, counting down.
ATCAAATAAGCCAAGACATGTAAGGCTTATAATTTATGGTGTGATTATTTCAAATGTATTCTTACCCACAGCGTTACGGTTCAGTTTCTCATCCTTGTATTTCTAACTTTTTCACTAAAAATAAATACTTCATTTTATGCATATTGTAATACATTTTTTTTTTTTTTTGCAGATTTAATGTAGTAGGCAGAAAAAAAGGAAAAAAAAAAAACTAAGCTAATTTTATTATTGGTTTCCGACTATTGTACTTCTCTTATATATAGTTCTTGATTATCAAAATTTTCACTTTTTTAAAAAAAAAATTCAGAAAATAATTTTTATGAAAGTCATTTTCTGAAAATTTTTGTGTTTGGGTATTCAAATAAAATAGAGGTAAAGAAATATATTATTTTTCTAGATTTTTTTAAAAAAAAAAAAGAGATATTAAAGATGTATTGCAAATTGCCAATTTGCCGCACACATGCAACCACAAAGAACCCATTTTCTAGGCTTTAACAAAACATAAAAGAAAAAGGCCGGCGGCATATGCTCCCTAGTACTTTAAGGATGCACTTTGAATTTTCTTACGACAAACAAAAAAGTTTTGCACAATATTCTTTGGCATATTCCATCATAGCCTTCCCCTAATTCCATATCTAACCTAACCCTAATTTCCCTATGCCCTTATCATGACCTAACTACTTAAATTAGTACCCTTTTTTTATTCTCGATTATAGTAATATTTTCACTTCAAATGTTTAATTATCAATGCAAATATCTTGTATTTATCAACTTAATTACTAAATTAAATGGATTGACTTTTTAGATCAAAATGTCTAAAATATAGGTACTTTTACAAAAATTCACCCTTCTTTATGTAAGGGCACCACACTTATATATTTCAAATCAGATTTAGTTGATTTAGAAAAAATCGAGGGTCACTGACCTTGTGGTTTAGGTACGAAGTGACTTTTTCAAATGGGATATCATGAGTTCGAGTCCCAATAAGAGCGATAATGACTCTTTGTGCTTATGGATGGCAATGTGCCCCGTCCCCGTTTGAAACGGGGGCGGGGACGGAGAAAATTTTCAGAGATTGGGGACGGGGATAGGGAATTTTTCAATTTCCCGCCGGGGACGGGGATACCCCTCCCCTCCCCGCCCCGTTCCCGAATAATATATATAATTAAAAATTATATATATATATATTAACTTTTTAAAATTAAAATAATAATTTTTTAAAATTAAAATTACACTAATTTAATATGTTGACTAAAAATTGACCGGGGCCGGAGAATCCCCATCCCCGCTTACGGGGACGGGGACGGGGAGTATACTCCCCGCCCCGTTGCCATCCCTATTTGTGCTTCAGTAAGTTGAAACAGTAATGACTCTTTGAGCTTTGAAGTAAAAAAAAAAAAAAACACATGCTTAAATATGTTCATACCATCATAGCTACTATGTTGAATTGGCACCAACTTTTTGTTAGGATGGGTCTAACACACCTGAAACATTTTAAAACAATTAAACTTAGGTAACATGTTTGTGTTTGTTGTCTTGTAAAAATCACAACCTTGACCTTAACTCAATCCTCAATTAATTTAATTTCAAATTTCAATTTAGGTCATCTGATCACGACCTTACACCGCATACAAGGCGCATGGCCCATCCGTACGTTGGATCTTTGGGTATAAACTTGGGTGCCTTTATCTTGGTTTGGACCACACAAATTTTAATGAATTCAAAGGCAATCTAATTTAGTTGCAGTATGACATATATGTATGGTACGTGGTATAAATGCATAATCTAGAGAAGGGAATTGAAGTTGATTGAAAGCATGAATAAAATTTAGATGGAAAAAAAAAGTCTTTTATAATGCTTGCCTAAATAGGTATAGTTGGTGTAAATAAATTAAGTTGTTAGAGTTTGGTTTGATGAATACTTACTTCACTTTTAAAAGACAAGCGTTTTTTTATTTACTTTTTTTTTTTTAATATCATATTGTAGTTTGTAACGAATTTTCAACGTATGTTATCAATGTCATGAAATTTTTTAACGTGTAATGATATATATATTTGTAATGTCGTCATCATAAAAAATTCTAACTAATTATTAAATTGGAAAAGAATAAATATTATTAAAAAAGTTTCGACGTACTTACTGACATACAAAACTTTATGGAAGAATTTTACAAATTTTTTGATTAACTATCAATGTCCAAAACTTTTTTACAGGGTTTATATATATATATATATATATATATATATATATATATATATATATATAAATGACATATCTCATGTCGATTTGTTTGAAACATTTTGGTAAAAGACACCAAAGACAAGAGAGTCATTTGAGAGGAGGGAGAGAAATAAAATAGTAGAGGGAGTAGAAATTAAGTTAGGTGATATGTTCATGTATAAACTTAGTTGACTTTATCTTTGTATGAACCATAAAAAAGAAATTAAAAAATTGAGCCTTTTATAATGTTCGTCTAAACAGGTATATTATGACTCTGTTTGGCAGAGCTTATTTAGGAGCTTATNATTTCCGCCATCTGATAGTTGTTACACTCTGAAAGTCGCGTAATTGAAGATCATGTAGGTCGTTCGGAGGACTGTCCAGAATGGTTGTACCCCAAGGAGCATCATGACTCATATTAGCCAAGAGGTCTGCACACTGATTACCTTGACGAAGCACATGAGTGAGCTTGATACTTTGAAACTGCCTGATGAGGGTCTTATAATCGGAGATTAGTGCGTTGGAATTGAGGGGCTGTCCAGACTCTTTTCTAAGACATACTTCGCTGCTTCAGAATCTGTTTCCACAATAATTCTATCAATGCCGCGGTTTCTTGCGAGGAGGAGACCTTATCTAATACTCCAGAGCTCCGCCATAAAGATAGATGTAGTGCCAATATTGGATATGAATCCAATCCGCGGCGATGTTGTTGTCGATCATTATAATTTACAAATAATGAAATGTTAAATTAACTTTCATGTTTTATTATTAGAGTAACATGATAATATTAATTTGTTTCCTTTCAGAAAAGTGTCAGTAAATAATTGCAAAATAAATGAGCTTGTATTCATTAAATAATTAAATATATATAGTAATGTATTTTCTCAACAATACTTAAACTTATGTTGTCAAATTTTGGTCAAGGATCTTGTAGTCCAGTGGCATCAAACCCTTCCCTTTATACGGGAGGTGGTGGGTTTGAGCCTAAGAAAGTAGTTATGAACAGATATTGCATTGTAATAGAGTCAGTAATATTCAAAAAAATGTTGTCAAATTTTGTTTGTTTGTTTGTTTTTTCACCATGCTTTCGGTAAAATAATAATAATAATAATAATGGAATAATCTCATCTAATCATTTGAGTTGATCAAGGACTAAAAGAAAGTGATGATATTTTTTTTTAAATTATTATGATGCAGTGAACAAAACTTCAAAATGTATCCGTCGATATGTGATAGTGCACTTATGATAGTCGGATGTGCTATAACATATTAGCGAATGCACCGTGAAACTTTTTTTGATAGTGCACTTATGATAGTCGGATGTGCTATAACATATTAGCGAATGCACCGTGAAACTTTTTTTATTACACTGTAGTATGTACTTACAAAATTATAATCATGTTATTTTATTATATTTTTTCTTTGTATTTAGCCGTTGATCAACACATTTAAGCGAACACAATTCTTCCACATTTTTTTTTACATAAGACACTATTCTCAATTGAATCTACACACCTCGATCCATCTTGAGAATTCAAAGACTAAGATTTTACCATTACTAAACTTTCAAATTTACTATAATTATAAAATGAACCATGCTTTTAAATTTTTTTAATAATTATAAATTTGACCATACATTTTTTTTTTTACTAAAACCCTCAACCAATCTTGATAAAAGTGCAAGTAAATTGTGTTAAAAGTGCAAGTAACAGTTTCATATAGTGCACCTAAGTGCAAATATATTTATTACAAGTGCAACAAATAATGTACAATGAGCATCAATATTAAGTGCACCTAACGTTATCATTAGTTGCACTAAACTTTATCATTAAGTGTATCTATATGAAAGACGTTATCATTAGCTGCATGAATATTAACAAGGCAAATTACTTGCACTATCTATTGAAAATAGTTGCACTTGTAAGTGATTTTATTTGTACTTTTTACTTGCAAACTTGCACTTGTTATTTGCATTTTAACACATTTTACTTGCACCAAAGTTCAAGTTATTTACGAAAATGTCATCGTGTCATATTCTAAAATTACATCTAATTCATTGAATCTCGACACGTGAACAGTTACAATTGATTCTTAGTTCTTGCCTGAATTATCATTCTCACCTGAGCGCACCCATTTATATATATATATATATATATATATATATATATATATATATATATATATATATATATATATATAAAAGCCTTTTTGTAATTATATATTACTGGGTATAATTAATTAATATGGTCAACATTTTCTCCTCGGCCTGCTGTCTGTGGGTCTTGAGTGAAGATAATATTTTCTATCCATATAGTGGATATGATTTTGAGCAACCTAGGACCTAGTAGTAGCTGGAGATCGTTTTTTTCTAAACACAACAATTCAAACATGGCGTCTCTTATTATTATTTTTTTCTTAATATACAAGGTAGGATTATAGGATTTGGATCCCATCCTAGTCATGATATTAATGGTCATTTTTGAAATTTACATTTTTATCAAAAACTCTTTTTCTGTTCTTTTTCTTTACCAACATTGACTATAATTTCTACGCTAAAGTCGTCTAACGCACCACCTAAGCATCCAGTGTTCATATATGTTTTAACGAACATATACACTGTATGTTATTATGACATGCATTCATTCATTACACGCTGTTGAAAAAAAAAAGTCAAATGATACATGTGTTGGAAAAAATAGAATACTGTATGTAGCTATTTGGTACAAATATATGTTGGGCCTATTTCTTTATTTGGGTAGGGTCAACATGGATTCGTGTTCTTCGTAGTAAGACGAAGAGATTGATATATTGTACGCTCAAAGCAGGTAATGGGTAAATGAGAAATTAATTATCAAAATAGACCAATTTAAGTTGAAAAATGAAGGTAGAAAGACTTGAAACAAACACTTATCTCACATTAGAAAAAGAAGGGGATTTGCACAACTATATATACAAGACCATTTTAAAAGGATATTGCATTGTATAATATAGAGATTCTCGATCTCTCGTGCCCGAGGATGCATATCAATCTCATAACTCTCATCTTTCCTTTCTGTACGTTTTATTCGGTAAAACCTAGGTAACAGCGCTCTTAGCACCAAAACGTTTGAAGGAAATAGTGTTTTGCTCGTGTGCTTGTTATTTTTTTGAATTTTATTTTTGTACGTGATAAGCCGTGAATTAGCCTATAAGTATGCTTCATTTGCACTAATTTCTGAGTGAATACTAGGAGATTGCTATACAATGAATACTAGTTTCTGACTGAACACCAGAATACTATGAAGTACTTGTACATTGCTATTTAATTTAAATCCTCTCCTTGAACATTGTTTATTACCCAATCAATTACTTGTTTTATAATTGTTTCTATGCAAACCAATATATCATTTTGGTTAGCTTTCAAACACTTAATGATTTCGTGTTTAATCATTTGCTACTCAAGTCCTGTCTAGTCATTCCTAGAGGACGACACACGTTAATCTACTACCAAAAATACAACTTTCAGTAGGATTATTTCGTAACAACATGCAATGTTATTATAATTGCGTAAAATATGACATGTAACTTGTAAGCAGACATAAATTTATTAGATAACTTTCAATCAAATAAGCCAAGACATGTAAGGCTTATAATTTATGGTGTGATTATTTCAAATGTATTCTTACCCACAGCGTTACGGTTCAGTTTCTCATCCTTGTATTTCTAACTTTTTCACTAAAAATAAATACTTCATTTTATGCATATTGTAATACATTTTTTTTTTTTTTTGCAGATTTAATGTAGTAGGCAGAAAAAAAGGAAAAAAAAAAAACTAAGCTAATTTTATTATTGGTTTCCGACTATTGTACTTCTCTTATATATAGTTCTTGATTATCAAAATTTTCACTTTTTTAAAAAAAAAATTCAGAAAATAATTTTTATGAAAGTCATTTTCTGAAAATTTTTGTGTTTGGGTATTCAAATAAAATAGAGGTAAAGAAATATATTATTTTTCTAGATTTTTTTAAAAAAAAAAAAGAGATATTAAAGATGTATTGCAAATTGCCAATTTGCCGCACACATGCAACCACAAAGAACCCATTTTCTAGGCTTTAACAAAACATAAAAGAAAAAGGCCGGCGGCATATGCTCCCTAGTACTTTAAGGATGCACTTTGAATTTTCTTACGACAAACAAAAAAGTTTTGCACAATATTCTTTGGCATATTCCATCATAGCCTTCCCCTAATTCCATATCTAACCTAACCCTAATTTCCCTATGCCCTTATCATGACCTAACTACTTAAATTAGTACCCTTTTTTTATTCTCGATTATAGTAATATTTTCACTTCAAATGTTTAATTATCAATGCAAATATCTTGTATTTATCAACTTAATTACTAAATTAAATGGATTGACTTTTTAGATCAAAATGTCTAAAATATAGGTACTTTTACAAAAATTCACCCTTCTTTATGTAAGGGCACCACACTTATATATTTCAAATCAGATTTAGTTGATTTAGAAAAAATCGAGGGTCACTGACCTTGTGGTTTAGGTACGAAGTGACTTTTTCAAATGGGATATCATGAGTTCGAGTCCCAATAAGAGCGATAATGACTCTTTGTGCTTATGGATGGCAATGTGCCCCGTCCCCGTTTGAAACGGGGGCGGGGACGGAGAAAATTTTCAGAGATTGGGGACGGGGATAGGGAATTTTTCAATTTCCCGCCGGGGACGGGGATACCCCTCCCCTCCCCGCCCCGTTCCCGAATAATATATATAATTAAAAATTATATATATATATATTAACTTTTTAAAATTAAAATAATAATTTTTTAAAATTAAAATTACACTAATTTAATATGTTGACTAAAAATTGACCGGGGCCGGAGAATCCCCATCCCCGCTTACGGGGACGGGGACGGGGAGTATACTCCCCGCCCCGTTGCCATCCCTATTTGTGCTTCAGTAAGTTGAAACAGTAATGACTCTTTGAGCTTTGAAGTAAAAAAAAAAAAAAACACATGCTTAAATATGTTCATACCATCATAGCTACTATGTTGAATTGGCACCAACTTTTTGTTAGGATGGGTCTAACACACCTGAAACATTTTAAAACAATTAAACTTAGGTAACATGTTTGTGTTTGTTGTCTTGTAAAAATCACAACCTTGACCTTAACTCAATCCTCAATTAATTTAATTTCAAATTTCAATTTAGGTCATCTGATCACGACCTTACACCGCATACAAGGCGCATGGCCCATCCGTACGTTGGATCTTTGGGTATAAACTTGGGTGCCTTTATCTTGGTTTGGACCACACAAATTTTAATGAATTCAAAGGCAATCTAATTTAGTTGCAGTATGACATATATGTATGGTACGTGGTATAAATGCATAATCTAGAGAAGGGAATTGAAGTTGATTGAAAGCATGAATAAAATTTAGATGGAAAAAAAAAGTCTTTTATAATGCTTGCCTAAATAGGTATAGTTGGTGTAAATAAATTAAGTTGTTAGAGTTTGGTTTGATGAATACTTACTTCACTTTTAAAAGACAAGCGTTTTTTTATTTACTTTTTTTTTTTTAATATCATATTGTAGTTTGTAACGAATTTTCAACGTATGTTATCAATGTCATGAAATTTTTTAACGTGTAATGATATATATATTTGTAATGTCGTCATCATAAAAAATTCTAACTAATTATTAAATTGGAAAAGAATAAATATTATTAAAAAAGTTTCGACGTACTTACTGACATACAAAACTTTATGGAAGAATTTTACAAATTTTTTGATTAACTATCAATGTCCAAAACTTTTTTACAGGGTTTATATATATATATATATATATATATATATATATATATATATATATATAAATGACATATCTCATGTCGATTTGTTTGAAACATTTTGGTAAAAGACACCAAAGACAAGAGAGTCATTTGAGAGGAGGGAGAGAAATAAAATAGTAGAGGGAGTAGAAATTAAGTTAGGTGATATGTTCATGTATAAACTTAGTTGACTTTATCTTTGTATGAACCATAAAAAAGAAATTAAAAAATTGAGCCTTTTATAATGTTCGTCTAAACAGGTATATTATGACTCTGTTTGGCAGAGCTTATTTAGGAGCTTATAGCTTATTTTAAGCTACTAATAAGCTATAAGCTCTGTTTGATAATGTTCTCAAAATAAGCTAGTAGCTTAAAATAAGAGCTTATTTTGAAACGCTACTTGTGATAGCTTTTCAAAAATAAGCTAGTAGCTTTTTAACTTTTTTCCATCTTTATCCTTATTATTTTAAATAAATGACATCCTTTACCCCTCGCAATTAAAACCCTTTTGACATTTTCTTTTCATTATGTTTGGTAGTAATTTCAGTTTGACATTTGTGTTTGAACATTAATTTTTGTATGAACTAATCTTATGAATTATAAACATTTTTTTACTTTATATATTTTCAAATATATGTTCTTACTTTATATTTTATTTAAATATATTGATTTTATTATTTTATATTTTAATATATAAACAAACCTATTTAAATTTAAAATTATCTAAATTGTATGAAGATGTCATTTTTAGTCTTTTTTCATTTATCAGCTTATCTAAAAATTAATTTTACCAAACACTTTTAAGCATAACAGCTCTTCAGATTTCAGCTTCGAGCTTATAGCTTTTCAGTTTTCAGCTACTTTTTAGCTTTCAGCTACTTTTCAGCTAGGTTTGCCAAACATAGCCTATGTGTATTGTAAACAAGTTAAACTATTTAAATTTGACTTGAAAAATATTTAAATTTGATTTGATTACTTTAAATTGAGTTTAATTAAACTCAAGAAATTTGAGTATCAAATTAAAGACAAACTCGAATAGCATGATACTTGATTAGTGAGCTTGAAAACATGGAAAATCAATCACTTTGTAAACAAATCATTTTTATTTTTAAATTAATCTGTATACGTAGAAATTTTGACGGAATTAAATTAGCTAATTAATATTGGACCGCATATTATTTGAACTTGTATATCAATTAATTAAATTAATTTGGGTTATGTATTTGTCTAATTAATTTAATTATTTGATAAAGATTTAGTCAAATTAGATACTATTATTTAAGATATTATAGTTGTGATAGGATCATGAACCTAGACATTATGATGACTAAATACATTTTGGATAACTATTTATATTATCTCAAATATTTATTTATTAATTTTGAGATAATACGTACCCAATAACTTATTTGCCCAAGTTAGTAAAAAATTTAACACAGTTGATTCACTTCGTTTAAGACAGGAGAGATCCTAGAAACTTCGATTTGGGAAAGAAGGGTTGCACCTTCAACCCTAAAAGTAGACACCCCCCCCCCGGGGGGGTTTTAATGGAATTTACTATGAATTTTCAATTCAATTTCATTCTCCAAATTCTTGAAACCCTTGTCTCGAATCAACTTAAGTCCCCCTCTAAGCTCCCAAAGTTCTATTGTGATGTTGCACGTCATCCCGAATTTGACTATGAATCCAATAATCCAACTACCATAGTGATCACACACAAGACCCCATGCATGCACTAGTTATCCCTAATCTTGATTTCTTAGGACCATACGTGTTGAAAAGGATCATACGTGTTGTACTACTGTGACCCTCCCAAGTGAGAGGTCACAAGTTCGATCCCCAGCGTTGGCTCGTTATGCTTCATTAGGTTGAGAAAGTATGTATGAATAGATACTACATTGTAACAGAGTTAATAAAATTCAAAAAAAAAAAAAAAAAAGAGGACCATACGTGTTGAACTTAAGTTAAACTGGTCAATTAATTCAAAATAAGTTGGAAGGCCTTCCTTTGCTAGTAGCCATATGGTGTAGGGTTCGAATCCTAACAAACACTAAAAAAGAGAATTGAGGCATATCTCACGATTTATCTCATCCACCAATCTTTAAGATATGAGTAGCGAGGGGTCCTTAAATTTGGAGTAATAAAATTATAAAACGAAGAAAAAAACAATAAAAAAAAAGGGAAATGAAGAAATATTTAAAAAACGTGTGTACTCCCGTGGTAGCTAGACTTAATTAATTAGGTTTTACTGGTTGCAGTTGATATACCAACCAAATAGTTTTACCTTGAAAGTTATGCACTAAATTAAAATAAATTCTATCATAATTTATACCAACCAAATAGTTTTACCTTTAAAGTTATGCACTAAATTAAAATAAATTATATCATAATTTTTAAGTCATATTGCATCTTTTACGAAACACTAATTTTTTTTTAATATATTTAATATGGTCTGCTCTGATTTGTTCGCCTGAGTAATACGGGCTAAATTTGTAATTTTTTTTGAAGAATTAGAGAAATATATAATATATAATAATAATAATAATAATAATAATAATAATAATAATAATAATAAAAGTTAAAGACTAAAATGGTTAACATTTAACAAGGAACAATTGAGAGACTAAAATGCATTTTTTCCTATATAATTATGTGTAATTGAATAAAAAGCTGCTTCATTTTGTTGAAATTAAAATAAATAAAAGAAAAAAATATTAAATTTACTTTTTAACCATCACAAGATGCGAGCTAAAAATTTTATATATACCAACACTACACAAATTATGCGGTTAAAAAGAAAAATTAGAAAATAAATTTCAACAAAATCCATAGACAGATTTTTAAAAAATTAAACAAATCTTTAGGCCAGATAGGCAACAATAAATAGAAAATAGTAAAATTATGAAGTTTTTGTAAATGTACAATAAGGAAACCTCAATGTATAAGTTATCAATGCATTCAATTATATTAACATAATTTTAATTCCAATTAATCATGACTTAACGATGAGATTTAGTCGCGTTAAGGAAAAACTTAAAAGATGATTGGTAACATTTTTTTTTTTGAATACTATTTAAAAGATGATTGGTAACATTGGAAACTAGTTAAGGAAACTATTTATAAAAAAAAAAAAAGATGATTGGTAACATTGGAAACTATTTATATTAGTATAAGAAAGAGATTGTAAGGAACAAGTCTTTAATACAATCTATTACACTAACATATTTTTATTCCCGCTATAACCCTAACATTATTAACTTTTGTTATATTTAGTAGATTAGTAGATATTCAACAAATGAATTTTTAAATAATAATAATAATAATAATAATAATAATAATGATAATTGAGACTAAATTATTAATAAATAATAAGACTATAATAATTCACACAAAATTTCAATTGAAAAATTTAAAAAAAAAAAATTGGACAAATTTATTTGTTCTTTACTCTTATGGACCACTGGGCCTAGTGGCCTACAGATTAGGCCTGTGAATGCTAAGCTGAAATGCCCATGTTGGATTCTCCATTCTCCAATGGCTTCACTCGATAGGATATTAGGATCCAATACTTATGTCATTATTCACTGCCCAATTTTAACTTCACAAGTAACCGTAGAACAAAACACAATCGTTATATCGTGGACCAGGGTCCACACTAGTCTGAAACGACGTCGTTTCGAATGTTAGTGGACGGTGGACGCGAATGACTTTAGGAAATACACAGAATTCTTGTCTAGAATACACAGAATGACTTGAGAGAATAAACAGAATATTGACACAACTACACAGAAATCATCCTCCTAACATTCGAATACGCAACACGTCACAACCTATGTTTAAGTAACCCTAACATGAATACACAGAATCGTAGTCTACAATACACAGAATGCCTTCAAAGAATACACAGAAAATGAAAACACCAAATACACAAACACATCACCCCTGTGTTTAAGTACCACTAACATGAATACACAGAATCCTTATCTAGAATACACAGAATGACTTAAGGGAATACACAGAATATTGACACAACTACACAGAAATCATCCTCCTAATATTCGAATACACAAAACACGTCACAACCTATGTTTAAGTACTCCTAACATGCATACACAGAATCATAGTCTTCAATACACAGAATGCCTTCAAAGAATACATATACTATTAATAAAAATACACAAACCGGCCGAAACGGGAAACGTAACTTCCAAAAAAAAACCATTTATTAAAATGACCAATACGACATTGTTTTGGTACAAGATGCACAATGCATTGTGCACCCTGGTTCACGATATAAATTGTCAAACAATTGTTATATAGTAGACCATGGTCCATAGTGCTATGTGAACCATGGTCGTAAAATGAAATTGTAGTATAATTAAAATGATACTCTAGCGTTGCTAACATGAAATTACTGTGTGGAAAATGAAACTAAAAAGCGGAGCTCATTCAAACGTATAACATTAAATGAAACTGTAGTATAATTAAAACGATACTTTAGTGTTGTTAAAATGAAATTAGTGTGTGTGGAAAATGAAACTAAAATTCAGAGTAATAACATATATTGTCAAATGAACGTGGGGTGTAATTAAAGTAATATTTTAACATTATTATAATTAAACTAATGTGTGTGGAAAATGAAACTACAAAATAGAGCTTATACAATAATGTATATTGTCAAGCGAAACTGTAATAAAATTAAAATGATATTTTGGTATTATTATAATGAAACTAGTGTATGTGGAAAATAAAATTAAAAAATAAAACAATATTGTCAAATGAAACTGAAGTGTAATTAAAAAGATATTTATTTCATAAACCACGTTACTATATGGGTATGGAGAGTCCACAGTACAATTTTTCCCAACTCCCCCAATTTTAAAAAAATGTCATATATAATAGTAAACTATTTTGAACCCATTCAAAATATTTGGCCCTTCCCCCCACCCAAATTAGTCTTGCAGGAGGCTAAGCCGCTAAGCAACATTTTTCAAATCTTTTTTTTTTTTCTTCAAATTTTCATATGAGCTATAAAAAGATAATTTGTCATGAATATCAATTAAAATCTATGCATGTTTGTTAAGTTATTAATTTATTTATTTATTTATTTATCTATTTATTATTATTATTATTATTATTATTGTTGTTGTCGTCGTCGTCGTTTGGTTAATTTTTTTCCTACTATGTTTTTATTTATTTTAAATAATTGTTCTATTTGATTTAAATGCAGGTGCGTTTGTTTGGTTAATATATTGAATTTATGTTGTGATTATGTAGTGAATTAGAATTTACTTTAATAGACTAATATAAAGAGTGTGTGTAAAATTCGTGTTTTGGAAAACAATTGTTGTTAAGTTTTGTTGCAAAGAAGATAGATTTAGAATGAAAATTGTCAATAGCCTTTTAAACACGTGTAGAAGTGTTCATTCTTTCAACAGTATATAACAATTTATTTATTTATTTATATTTACGATTAATATAGTCAAGACTACACTTGGTAACAAGATGAAAGACGAATTTCTTATTGATTGTTTGTTAGAGTAAATTACTAAATAATTTTAGTATAAATTCAATTATAGATAATTTCGTGAGACATTTTAAATTTTATTAAATTTGCAATGTAAGAAACATGTTAAATGATTATTAATTTGATTTCACAATTCAACTATGGTTGTCCCTTGTACCACCTAATCTTGGCTACGCCCTTGCATCTATATCACCTGCATTTGATATCAAATAAAAACAAAGTGGGGTTTAAAAAAAAAAAATAAAAACAAAGTGTTTTGTCTCAACTAAAAGTTTAAATTGTTGTCATATCAACACTACACATCTGATCTATTTTTTGAAAACACACATCTAATCTATATTGTCTAACTTTGATACCAAACTGAAGAGTTCATTATATTTTCCGTAAAAATCTAAACTGATAATGAGATTACACCCGACGCTCTGGTAACCACACCAGCAAGGGGAACCAATGAGAAATCTGTTGTGTGCAGTTTTGTTACAAAATTGACTTTGGCCCTATTTGGTAAATAATCAGCTTATCAACCAATTTTGGCTTATTTGACCACTATTAGTTGTTTGGTTAATAAGCTTTTTGTAACTCCAAAATGCTAAAATTCAAAAGGCTACTCAAAGCAGCATTTTCAATTAGCTTTTTGAGAAAAGAAATTATACCAAACAGCTATCAGCTAACAGCTAATTTATCAAACAACTTTCTACAATCAGTTAATATTATCAACAAATCATACCATCTAACCCAAACAGTCAATCCAATCAGCCAATAACCATTTACCAAAGAGAGCCTTTACAAAGTGTCAAAGTTGATGAAGAAGAGTGATTGTACGATGAAAATCTCCTCACGGAGGTAACAGAGTGAAAAGACAAGTCTTTCCAACCACCCAGAATTATTTATTTATTTATTTTTTTAGTACATGGAGGCAGCTGATGTCTGATGACATGCTACAGTTTGGTAAATACAAAGAATGCAATCATCTCAAATCTATTTCTTTTCCCCCACATTGTACTATGTCGTAAATCATGTTTGGATTATTATAGGTACAAGTTTTTTTGAGTTTTCTTAAAAATTATATATATATATATATATATATATATATATATATATATATATAATAAAAGCAGGGTGATTGACAGTTGGTAACCACCCATTGCTTTCAGAGCTGTCTTTTTTGCTTTAAAGAAAAATATATGGTTGAACCCTTTCAATATCCTATCCCCTCTCTCCCTCACCTATGAAAAACATTTGACAAAAATCCAAAAATATGCACCACTGAGATTGCTCTTAGTTCAACATGTTAACCATGACAAATTAACCTTTTTTTTTTTCCAAAGCAAAAAAAAAAAAAAAAAAAATCGTACTAACTTTCTAAACAAATAAATCAATCCACTCATGATGATTGACGAGTTCCTTAGTTATTCAAATTCGATTTTGTTATTTTAAAACTAAACACAAATAATAGGTAGAGCGGTACAGCCTTAGAGCATGTTTCTTCTTCTTCTTTTCATATAACATTTAGTATTCGATTTCAATGCTATAAAGTTAATACGAAACTGAGTTGCCTCCACATAATTCTAATCTTACTTTAAAAAAAATTTGGGTGCAAAACATAATTGAATTTAAGTAGCTTAATACATTACTTGAGTTACATGAGGTGAATTGAGTTTTTTTTTTATTTTAAATATTAAAAGAAATTTCATATATAATCTAAATGAAAATTATAAGAAAAGTTCATATTGTCATCTTATGATTTATCAGATATACATAAAGCACTACAAGAAAAATGCACATAGACAACACTAAAAAGACAACAGTTTTTGATAAAAGTGTTTTCTTTTTGTGTAAAAGACAAACACTTTTGGACAAAACTGTTGACTTTGACGCAACACTTTTATCAACGGTTTATAAATTTGTTCAAATGTGGCCGCACCTTCCCGTGCGGTCGGTGCGGTTCGCACCACTCAATGTTAGAAAACGCACCATAATGAAAATACACAAAAACACCAAAAAATACACCACACTCAAAATAATGCACCATAACTCCCCTGCCCCTAATGGTGCATTTGCTAACACTGTGTGGTGTATATTTGCATACCTAGTGGTGTGTTTTTTGGTGATGCGTACCTAATGATGCATATTTGTGTGGTGCATTTTCTAACATTGAGTGGTGTATATTTGTATACATAGTGGTGAGGCCGTAATGACCGCACGTTAAGGACCGCATATATATATATATATATATATATATATATATATATATATATATATATATATATATATATATATATATATATATATATATATATATATATATATATNGGTCATGCGGCCTAATCTGCACCGTCCAATTTCATTAATCCTACTGAAATTCACGTATGTTTAAGTGGGATTATTATGGTAATTTTAGTATTTATATTACGTGAATTGGAATGGTGCATTTTAGTACATAGTGTGGTGCGTTTGAATACATGCTGTGGTGCGTTTTATTATGTATGTTGGTGCATTAACTGTGTCGTGGAATAGTGTGTTTTAATCTATCCACTGGTGCATTTTCATACGTAGAATGATATGTAACTGTGTTGCGGAATAGTGTGTTTTAATACATCGTTTGGTGCATTTTAATACGTTAAATGGTGTGTATTTTAACACGTGTTTCTAATAAGTGTGCTGTGGAATGTTGTGTTTTAATCCACCCTCTGGTGCATTTTAATACGTTGAATGGTGTGTATTTTAACACATGCTTTCTAATAAGTGTAATAATGTATGTTTATAATCTGGGGATGAAGATTTTTAATAAGTGGAATTGTGCATTTTAACACACGTTGTAGTGCATTTTAATACGTAGAATGGTGCATATTTTAGCACATGTTTTCTAATATGTGTAAATAGTGTATGCTTATAATATGAGATGAGATACGTTGTGGTACTATTTAATATGTAGAATGATGTGTTTTATTAAGTATATTGATGAATTTTAAGTGAATAGGTGCATTTGGTATATTGTGTGAAATGGTGTGTTTTATCGGTCCTCCGATACGTTTTAGTACATAGAATGGTGTGTTTTGTAACACACACACACACACGCACACACACATATATATATATATATATATTGCGCGTTGATTTGATGAGTTGATATGATATAATGGTTGAAAATAGGCCGCATGGCCACACCTAATGACCAGGCCACACCTGATCATGAATCTTACTCTCTCTCTCTCTCTCTCTCTCTCTCTCTCTCTCTCTCTATATATATATATATATATATATATATATATATATATATATATATATATATATATATATATATATATATATATATATATATATATATATATATATATATATATTTCTCTCATTTCTCTACAGTGGACTAAGTGTTGGTCTGCGATGCACTCAGTGCTAGTCTGTGGTGAATTAAGTGTTGGTTTGATTTGTGGTGCACTTGGGCTAGTCTGTGGTGCACAACCAAGTGTCCGTCGTGTGACACGTTGTATGTTATTGATTTGAGCTCATCCAATGGCCTAGATCTGTATCTGTCCACTCGGTCTAACCTGGGGAGGCTGTCGCTTCAAGTGAAAACCACTCATATGTGAGAACATGTGGTCTAATCTATGCTATTGAAATCAGACAATCTATAATTGTAACCAAATGTAATCGTTAGTGTGAATCAAGGACAAGAAAAACTGTTCTTAAAGGTAATTTGGCCGGTCAACGGGCTCCTCAATGAGTTTAATAGACCCGTTGGACTAACGGGTCTATTCAACGGGTTCAATAGATGCGTTGAGTCTAATGAAACTGTTCAAGTAGTTTATTAAACCTGTTGATATGCCCTATAATCGTTGAGTAGTATTTGATTATTTGCTTGGCCCATGCCTCCAACCATGTTATAAAGGAATACAGATCATTATATTGGACTTTGCGATTAGATGATATTAGTTATTACAAATCTAAGTAACCATATGTTAGAAACACAGACTATTAGAAAAAAAAATTATGTGATAGTGTTGATTCCCAAGTTGTCATTAACACTTCTAATTCAAGATTTCCATTCAAATTTTAGAGAACAATTTATTGTAATAGGTTGATATGCAATGATTATAAATAAAGGTTAGAAGCATTCACTTTCACAGTTGAACTTTTATTAAAAAAAAATCAATTTTCAATCATGTCCTATTGTATGTTCGATCTTGTTCAAGAGTTACAAATCATAATGACTTAAAAATCTTGATATGTGGCAATGATAGTAGCCAAAGCAAATTAGCTATGCATGTTGTATATACAGAAGTGTTTCAAGTTTTTAAATTAAATTAAAAAAAATATTTTATTCAAAATTATTATTATTTAAATAAAATTTGACATTTGACATGATATTAGGAGACTGAAGATGATTTTGCAGAGTTGACATACAGATCTTAATCACCAGCACCATACATTTTGCCTTATCCCAGTTTCAGCCACGACAAACACCCTCTTTATCGTACTTAAACTTTAATTATTTCTGCCAAATTAAATAATAAAGAATATAATTCAGATTATGACAGTCAAAGAATTCCCTTTGCAAAATGGAATCAGATGCACAAAATGACAACACTACTACATATATGAAATAATATTTACTTCTATTATCAATTATTACTCCGTATAATACCTATCTGGTTTTCCTAGGGTAGGGTTGATATAAACGGAAGAATTGAAATTTTTTAAAATATAAAATTAAAACTTACTTAAATTAGAATGATACTGAAAAGACCGTCGTCACGCGAGGTTTCAAAAAATTCTTTATAAGGGCAGACATAAATGACATTAAATACCTGTATACGAGGGAACCCATTTTCTCAATTAATCTCAAGTGTACAAACTTTTTGATCATGTGATATTATTTTCATGTAAATTAAAAAAATAAAAATGAAAACACACACATATATATAAATACAACCCTACTATACATAGTACTATTTTCATTCCTTATATATATTCCCTCTCTCGTCTCTACAACCTAGTACTAACTTGTTTTCTCAATTGAGCTACAACGTTTTCATGGCCACCTTTTTACCGCATTCGTCGTCGTCTTCTCTCTCAAAATTTTCCGTCATCATGGTGGCGCTCTTGTTAATGGCGGCAGCTCCTTCTCCGGCGAGAGCTCGGCTAATGCCCGTGGCGGCTGCCGGAAGAAGAATGGCGACGGAGGAATTGAACGGCGGCGTGAGTTATCATCACATTCTGGCCAAAGGGCACGTGCCGGCTTCCGGCCCTAGCCGGAGAGGACACCGGAAACAGCCGTTTTCCTGAAACATATCTCATGACTCGAGGTCGAACATACATACCGAGGTTATAATATAATGTATCTACAGTAGTGTTTTCGATTATTCTCTTTTTTGTTTTCCTGCATTTTCTTGGAATGCCGGCCACCGGTCGGCGGCCGGGTTTTGAAGAAATGAAATTGTGTGTATTTTTATAGTTAACTATATCTCTCTCTCTCTCTGTTGAGTAGAAAAGTAGGAACTATACCACATTGACGTCAACCAGAATTGTTTGTGGATGGTTTTATGTATTCATACGTTGTTGAAACAATGTAACATAGTTTCTTTTTTTTTTTTTTTTTTNTTTTTTTTTTTTTTTTTTTTTTGTTTTCTCTAAGTTACACTATGTTGGGTGAAAGCCGGTAAAGACCAAGTCAGCACAATGGCTTGGGAATTGGGTAGATGCCTATAAAAGATTTAAAAGAGTCAAGTCCAGCATTTAGTGTCTTGAAAGTGTGTAATAGTGAGTATAAGGAAATAAAGTGGCGCTTTCGCTATAAGTTAGAGTTTTTGGCGTAGTGATAATTACTTGATCATAACAAGTAGTATCAGAGCTAGGTCACGGATGACATGGTGAAACAATATATGCATCAAGTTGCACCTTCGCTATAACCTATAATTTTGGCCTAATGGTAAGCGCTTGATCCTAACACACTAAAATATGTTATCATCATGTTGTGTGACCTATATGGTGACTTGTAATTGCGTAATGGTAAGGCCTTAACCTTAACACATTAAAAGTAATATGTTACATAGTGCTTATTTTGTTATACACTTAAAAGATATTTCTTGTTTAAGTGAATATATATGCTGATTATTTCTATTTTTCATTAATTTGTTTTTATTACTTTTCTCTCATTGTTTAATTACACGATATTTTGTGAATTATAAACTTGAACATGTGGGTCATGAGACCAAGAAATGTGTTTTGGGGTTGTTAATATTAAAAGCAGAGTGTTGTTTTCAAAGGGGAACAGGACAAGGCATGGAGAGAACAGGGAAACATTAGAGTATGTATATATGTGTACAAGATTGCTTCATGTGGAATAAATTAAAATGCAAAAGAGAGATGAGAGACATTTATAATAAAGCAAGAATAGGATCGGAGGGGGCAATAAGGGTCACGGGATAATGGTGAGGCCATATGTATATATTTACGTATGTACTCTCTTCTATCCACTTATTTATTATCTGATGATGTAATAAAGAGTGAATGTAATGCACTAATGCAGTACAGTGGTCTGCTCCCCAATTGAAGGAAAATGATGCTTACCCAACACAACTTCTACTTCTAGAGATTGCATCATTTATACTTCATCTTATATATTTATATTAAAAAAAAACATCTAGTCAACACTTTCTCAGTTGAAACCATCTAACTTGTACGTAGTTTGATTTACTTTTCTTGTGTGTTTTGTGGGCTATTACTCAAAAGCGTGTTTACCATGTGCACACTCTCGAGTAGTGACACTGTGGCAGTGGGCTTCCTTCGTCACCAAAAAATGTTGCAATTATATTATTACTATACCACAATTGGAACTTTTAAATATGATTATTGAGGACTAGGCATGGTTAGATAGTCATTTGATCTGTGTTTGCTTTGGACGAGGTGTTCAGAGTCTATCCCCGACAAAATCCTTTACTATGTGCCTATTCTTGGCTAATTAATCATAACTCCCTAAATGTTAAGTCTTCTATATCCATTCGTGATCAAGTGTCAGATGTCAAGGTGTCAAGTTCTAACTTCCCGTTCTTGACAAAGCCTTCACCCTAGAGTTTTGACTTGGTAATCACAACATGTCTTAGAGACCATTGGCCAGCACATGTGGTCCTCCGAAGGCTCTATGGGATTGTCTTTGAGTTTTCAGCAAACATACCCATATTTAAAATGTGTTTGGCGGAGGCAGTGGAAGTGCCAAGTCGAGCACCCGATGGCTAGGGGATTATTACACAGATGTTTGAAGTGCCAAATCCAACAACCTGCCCCTCAAAAACGTAGTGTTATAAGAAAATAAAGTTGTGCATTCGCAACAAGCTATAACTTTTGACATAATGGTAAACGTTAGATCCAAATAAGTGATATCAGTCAGGATATGAGTACAAGTCTTAACAAGTGGTCAGTAGGTGTAGGCTTGAAAGGTGGCCGGTTGATGGAGACTTGAAGGATTAAGTCGAGAGCTCTTTTTGAAAATTGATTATTAGCAATAATTAATGTTAAATGCTCCAAATAGTATAAAATCTCCAATGAATTGAAGGAAGAACATTGATGACACGTTCTCATTATTAAAAATTATAGAATTGAAGTGAGTAGCTTGGAGTATGAAAGTGGACCGCAGTAAATCGGACCGCATGATAAAACCGTGACTTTGAATGCCAAAGAATTAATACGTACCCCATGCACGCATGCTTTTAGCATTCAAAGAGAAGAGGACCATGGCTTTTAAGAACCCAACATTAAATAATCTTGAATATTACTGTTATAGACTTATAATATTCTTCCCAATTCAAACAGTTAAAATTACAGTTTTACTTCTTGTTCTAGAATGATCTATCTTGTGAAACAAAATATACTCATGTTTGGTTGGATGAATATAACATGAAGGAATATAGTGACAGACCCCTAAGCTATCCTATAATAGGTACTACTCATAACCAAACTCACAAACATAGAAAAGTAAACATGCACGAATAATAATAAAGACACAAGATTCATAAAACTTGATCTTATGATTTTAAATAAAATCTAACATTATGAACCAAATTCATCAATATCTTCACAATATCTACATATCTTTTCACACTCGCATTATTGACCATCTAAATTTTTTGACATAAATGCCAATATATACAAAAACAAAAAAAAAACACTAATATCTTATATTAAACAGAAAAAAATCTCAAATGGGGGGTTCAAGAGATTGCAGCGTCAATTAGCACCTTGGAAACTTGTTTAAAATAATTATCATTTTCTTGTATCATGCATGTGTCTTGTTTCTTGTTTCCGTGTTATTCCAATTGTTATAACATGGATTGGGATCCACATTGCATTGCATAATTTGTCTAAAAGTTATGTGTCTGTAGATAAAATATTATATCTTTCATTAAAAATTACGTGTATGTAAATAAATTGGATGCACATAATTTGTTAAGTATAAGCACATAATATGTTAACTGCATATTAAGTGTCTGTCGTTAACATATTATGTGCATTAGTTAACATATTATATGTCTTTAATTTATTTACAGATACATAATCTATTAACCGTAAGCACATCATATGTTAATTGTAAGATAAACTTTTTTCGCGGCATAATTTGCCATGTTATTCCGCTCTAGCATTAAGCATGTTTGGATTAATCTCAACCCTGAATGAACAGTTGTTATGCAAGGTGGACTCAGGTCTATGTTCACAATTTTAGAACTCTATGTTCACAATTTCAGAACTCTATGTTCGCAATTTTAGAATTCTATATTCCCAATTTCATAACTCTATAGTCAACAGTATAACACAATTTTTTAATCTATATAACAAAATTGTGAATATAGAGTTCAAAAATTGCGAATATTGAGTAGTGTAATTTTGTATATTACGATTTAAAATTTTAAAATTGTGAACATATAGTTTTAAATTTATAAACATGGACTTGGGTCCACCTTACAAGGTGGGCCTGGGTCGTAGCATAATTTGCCCTGAATGAATGAGAAATTGGGCTGCTTTGATTTTGGGCTAAGATGCCTGACTGACCGAGACTGTATAGTCACGGGGAATTGGTGAAAACGTGTATTTCCGGCCATTTATGGTCAATGATTTTAACGATCAAAATTTATTGCAATCATAATTTAATTTTGTTCAGAATTTACATGGAAATGTGACGCCCACCGGTGGCCCAGTCAATAGTCAAACTGCTATTTCGAAACATTATTATTAATCTCGAATTTAATAACCCAACATCGTACTTATTGTATTTTCTCATGAACTGATTGAGATTGAGGGGGAAGTTACGAGGCTCATTTCTTGGAATCTTCTTTAATTTGATAAACCAATTCAATACAAGTTCAACGTAGTGGAATTGTTATACCATAATTCATAAATCATAACTTACCTTAATCTTAATTTAAAAATTATGCATTTACATTTAACTATGACAAAAACTTGTGTGAGACCGTCTCACCGTGAGACAGGTCGAGTCAAGTAAAGATGAAAATGTAATACTTATACGCACAAGTGTCATACTTATATGCTCAAATGTAATATTGATCAGGAATAAAATTTTTGTTACTTATAAAGGTAAATGTAATACTTTTAAGGCAAAATATAATACTTTTATATTTTGATTTAAAAGTATTATATTTTTCTTCAAATGTATTATATTTTCCATTATAAGTAAGGGGCACTTGTCAACATTACTTATTATGAAAAATGTAATACTTTTACTCTTATAAGTAATAAAAATTGTATTTATGATTAATATTATATTTGAGCATATAAGTATGACATTTTCATATTGTCCCGACCCGATCCAACCAGTCTAATGAATAATGATTCGTGAGACAGTCTCACACAAGTGTGACCCTTAACATATTATGTGTTTTCAATTAATATATTATGTGTTTGTAAATAAATTGAAGACACAAAATATATTAATTACATATACATAATATGTTAATTTCAAGCACATAATATGTTAACGACATATTATGTGCCTACAATTAACATATTATGTGTTTGTAGTTAACATATAATTTGTCTTTAATTTATTTAAAGACGACGCATAATATATTAACTGTGGGCACATAATCTGTTAGCAGTAAACACATAATTTTAATGTCATTTTGGATCATAGTCTACAATGCAAGGTGGACCATGATCCATGGTATAATTTGCCAATGTCCTATAATTGATGTACATTAAGTATGCAGCAATGCGACACTAATTGTCATGTAAGTTTAAAAATATAAAGTTCTATACTTACATATTATGGCATAATGGTATGCATTTAGTCCTAATAATTTATTACCAGAATAGATCACAATTTACTTTTCTTTGAGTGATAATGGAAACTCATAGCTACTACCCAAGAATATGGTATGATCTAGATAAATCTTGTTCATATATAATAACTTATAAATCAAACAAAAAAATAAACTACATTAAGAAAATTATATGCGACAAATTTGATTGAAAAAATATTGATAAAAATCAAACTCGTGATTCTGAACTTCCAACACCAGCAGTTTTCTTATAATACTAAACATTTGATTCTAATACATTATAGTGGGAGGATGATCTTCTTTAAAGGAGGGCAAATTGTCATATCTTTTTTTTTTTTCTTTTTTCTTTTTAATAACTATTTTATTATTTTATGAATATAGCATTAAAAAACATGTAGACGTGAACTTTATATATATATAAAAATAAAATGAAAAGAAAAAAAGTGTCACTCTTTTCATCCATTCCTTTTACGTGAGGGTCTGAACCCTGAACTTGCCGCCCAAAGTGGGCATATAGGGGCTCCACAATATGCACTGCATGTAATCTTGTTGCACCATATAGGAACATAGTGTCCACCGTATTTCATCAAATTGAGCTACAATTAATTTAAAATCGAGTTATTATGAAATTTGATATATATTAAAGAACTCTCACAAAACGTATATAATTCTTCCATTTCTAATTTTGAAATTCTAGACTTTGTATATTGAAAATTGACTCTCATATAAAAGCCAATTTTTCCTTCATGTTCAAATGTTTGTGTGTACGACATTTAGTATAATTATCACTGTAAACCTCATTCAAATTCAAGATTAATTCAAATTCAGTTTGAGTTACGTCCTTAGAGTATAACTATTATATGGAGAAATGCTTGACTCATGACTATTTAAATGTTACACCCTTACAAGAATTAATTTTTTGAAATTACAATTAAATTAACCATCTACTTACTAACTGTTCTAATAGAATGTTTTATGAATAAATTTTGATGGGGAGTAAAATTTTGTGGATCCAATGCATGAATCCATCCAAATTAGTCATGTCGGGATATAGTAAGCTATATTCTTTCTTTCTTTCTTTCTTTCTTTTTTTTTTTAAATAGTAGACGTAATTTTGAATCTCACAATATTTTACCCAAAAAAAAAAAAAAAAAAAAGAAGAAGACATGAACCCAAATTAGTTATGGCGGGTGTATGATTCAAATTATTTTAAATTTTGTTGATTAATTAGTTAATTTATTTTTTTTTAAATTACTAGGGTTATTATTATTATTTTTTCAATATGAACATACACAAATTATACCATAGATTAGGTCCACCTTACATTGTGAGTTTTTGTCCAAAATGACATTCAGACTATGTGTTTGCATTTATCATATTATGTGCTTGTAAAGAACTTTAAAATACATAAAATGTTAATTATATGTAGATAAATTAAAGTGTTAACTGTAAACGAAAAATATATAGTTAACATATTATGTGTTTGTAGTTAACATATTATGTGTCTTCAATTCATTTATAGACACATAATTTATTAACTTAATACACATACTATGTTAACAATATAATTTTTTAATCAGGATCCACAATGCAAGGTTAGCTTTGTTCTCCTGGTATATATAACAATTGCACTCTGTATTTCGTAGTAGGTCATTTATTTAATTATAAAATATATTAGTGACCATTTACATGTATTTATATAAACTCTATATATCTTTAAAAAAATTCAATTTTCTTTTACTATTTTAATATTAATGGGAAATGAGAATGAACTATATTTTTTCAAAACAATATATACATGGTTTACAAAAATGTCATCGCGGTTTTTCATTGCTTCATATATATATATATATATATATATATATATATATATATATATAGTTTTTGAAATTTTATATTCCAAAAAGGGTCAAAGAAAGAGTCTAATCGCCATCACTTATTATAATTAAATATAAACATTGTTATATCATATCATGTTTACCAATCTCACTGACCAACTGTTTACTATCAGAAGAGAAGAAAGAAGAAAAAAAGAAAGAAAATGATAACGTGTAAAACTTTTCGCCGTGTAGTCTCATTATTTTGGAATGTATCAAAGGGTGTCATATAAATATGAAGTAAAAAAAAATGGAGTAGAAAGTTAGAATATATCTAGTATTACTATAAAAAAAATTGTATACTTTGAATTATGGAAAATTCCTTAGTTATTCTTAGTTGATAAATGACCATGAGATGGTAAATTAACCTAATTTCTCATAACTGATCGACTTAAATCCAAAAAATCAATATTTCATCCCTATCGAAATTCAAAACTTTCAAAAATTCTTATCTTTCTTTGACAAATATATATATCTTAATTTTGACTTTGACAAATTCTTGTTTTTCTTTTTGTTAATATATCTATATATATAAACCAATTAAATTTGTTGACTAAAGTATGTTAAGTGTAGTAGGTAGACGTGCATGTTACTCAATTCCCATTCCGGTCCAGTCAACGTCATACTTTGCTACACGTTAATCCTTATCAGCACCTTACAATTTCATGTCCAACTAATCGAGTCACACGTTCACACTTCAACTTCCTTTTCATTCCTATTAGGATATGAGATTTTCGGTATGAAATAGTCGCATTGAATTATTATAAAACCGACGGTTTTAATTACATGAGAATGGAGGATATTTTTAATTCATATGTTTATGACCCAAGGAGTACTCTCATATACCAAAGTGGCATTGTTTTATTTTTGAATAGATGATTATTCATGAGAATTGGGAAGATTTACCGAATGTGAAAGTGATAAAAGTATTGTGTATATCTCATATGTTACTGAAACATGTTGGATGGAGGCTGGTAAAATGCCAAGTCCATTAATTGGTGGCTAAAGGATTATTTGGTAGAGGCCGGTGAATGGCCAAGTCTAGCACACTGTCTCTCGAAAATGTAACGGCGGTCTACAAGGGAATAAAGTTGCGCCTTCGTTATGAGTTATAGCTTTTGTTGTATGGTACGTGCTTCATCCTAACAAAAGATAATAGGTGTTGGATCATAACGAATTTTAGCGTAGTGGCAAGCGTTTGTTCCTAACAAAAGATGATAGGTGTTGGAGCATAACAAGTGGAGCGAATTTTGTAAATGTACTATTAGGATTATCGGCCTATGAATATGATGTTTGTAACCCTGACCGCATGTTTGGTTCGCGAAATAGGCCTGGAATGACATAGCATTCTCGGGAATAGGTCTATTCCTTTGTTTGGTAATGCTTTTTATTCCCAGGAACATTGTTCCTAGGAATGAGCTATTACCATACCCCCTTGGTATTAACATATTCCTAAGTTCTCCGGAATAGGCAAATTTTCTTATTTACTATTTTACCCTTAATTAAACTTAAAATATATTTATATATTTTTGTTAAATATTTATACATATATTTTATATTATTAAACATAAATAATATCATCTCATCAAGACGATTAAAACAAGATTAATATTTAATATAGATTAATTAAATATTATACAAATAATCAAATTTTATAGTAATATTAGGACTTTTTTTTTTTTGAAGTGAGCACATTACATTTTTTTCACAAACAGGTTATGCAGAGTAGCAGCAATCTAGATACAAATTACAGCAGCTTTATTTACCATTTTAGTTTTTTGTTCTTGATCTCTTGATCCTACTTTTTTCACAACAAAAAGGACCAATACTATTGAACTATATGGTGAATTTAGCTAGTTTACTACTATTGCTTGACTCTTGTGTAATTAGATGATGTAATTATATTTTTCTCATCATACAAAAAGGATCGCGCTTAAATAGTCTATAGAACATCACTATATATAGGCCTATAATTCAAATCAAATAGCTTAGGTAACAATAGATAAAACCTTAATGAACATACTATATTACACGACGTCTAAATCTTTATCTTTATCTATAAAATATCGGACTCCTTCCACTCCGAATATGGGCGGGTCGAATTGAATTGAAGGTTTCAATCCCTTTCAGTTTGGTAAGTAAGTCGTAAGTTGAGAGTGTTAGGTGCAGGGGTGAATTGATGTTCAGATCACACGTACATAGATTTAGTGGGCTGGATGGGCTTAGAGTGGCCTCTCATTATCTTCATATTCAACTAATCAACAGTAAATTCGTTGGAATTTGTTGAAGATTCAACCGCAAACAAAAATTAAACGTCGATTATCACAAACATATATACACGACGACTTGGACTAGAAAGTAGAAAGCTCTGATCTTCGTGAAACATGCGTGTTACCTTCGCGGAAGCATCACACAATTATTAATTCCCCAATTCGATCAAACCCTTAATTGCGTGCGCGGTTGGAAAACGTCGGACTCCACCGCAATATTTGGCTGGAATTCCGTCATCTGCGACTTCGACACATTTTGGTACAAACAACGTTGTTTGTTTCCCGCAGGATATATATTCTTTTTGGTTTTTAAGAAATTCGCAATTGGTTTTACTACCACGGGTAGCTGAACGATAGGTCAACACAATAAGTTCGATTGGAGTGGTCAAAATTTCTTCACTGAATTGTAAGGGGTTTTCTATTGTCACACACGAGCTAAATTGTAGGCATTTTTTATGACTGATACATATGTCGTGAAGATTTAAGGTTGTTCCATACTCAAAGTCAAATATCTATCAAAATTTTATCATTTAATTAAGAATGAATGAATTTCTTTCACCTAATTATACCTTAATTTTAAATTCGTGATCTTTGAATATGAGAATCAGTGACCTCACTCGAAGAGAATTTGTGTGACTGCCGACAAAGTGGTCCACATTTCGGCGAACTCCGGAGTTGCTGCAGATGATGGGTGGATTTTACGCACATTCCTATCCTGCTAGCTCAACTACTTAGCTAAAAGTTTGAATTTATTAAAGTTTAGTCGTTTATTTTTTCTACGGATCCATCGCTAAAATTTGCTCATTATTTATAATTGTGATGATGAATAATTTTAATTAAATAAATGGATTGGAATATCTTTTGTATCTAAAAATGATGATATATTGCTCTTGAGACGGAGGCTCGGAGGATAAAGTCTAGCATTCTACTATTGAAACATGGCTTTGACTATTATACAAATATAAGAAAATAAAGTTGCGCATTTGCTACTAAAAATAACTTTCAATATAGTGATAAGCATTTGATCTTGATCGATAATATTTTAGTTTGAATTTACTTTTGATGGTGATTTACCATTATTAGAGCATCCCCACCAATGGTTATTGGTGGGGATAATGTCAGTCCAAAGCCTACATGGCATGGGAGAGAAATTAAAAATGAGAAGAGAGAAAATGGGTGGGTTGCTTCTGCAAAATGGGGTGCATGGAACAGTAATTTTGCAGACATAGGAAAATGGAGTAACTCTGCTGTGCGCGTGTTCGCGTACAGCAGGTGCCCAGCGGAATGGAGTAACTCTGCTGTGCGCGTGTTCGCGCACAGCAGGTGCCCAGCGGGCGCGTCAGGCGCGCCTGACAGAACACAGATTTTATTTTTTATTTTTTTTAATTTCAGTTTTGTTTTGTTTTTTTTATTCATCCCTCCCCATTTTCTCTTTCCTAATCACACCTACAAAAACTTCTCAATTACCACGAAATATCCTAACTGATAATGATGCTCTTAGACTTAATATCAAAGTCTTAGACTTATTAATTTGACAATTTTAAGTCGTAGATGTATTAATTTGACAATTTTATTGAAAGATTTTGCCTGAAAAATAAATACGGAGTAAAATAAATAACTAATACAAGCTATAGCCTCAAATAAGGGACTAGAAATAATAGTATTGCTGGGAGGAATCGAACTTTTTAGTGTATGAGTTAAAGGTTAGAACCACAAACAATCATCAAGCTAGGGAGGTGCCTATTTATAGTGTGGAGGGCCTTGCAGATGGTTGACAAATATACAACATCAGCTAGTCTCAATCTTGGTCATACACGTGTCCCTACATTACCGGGATGTTAAGATTTTTACACGGATAAATAGAACATCTAACTAATAACCTTCTTGTACA
This sequence comes from Ipomoea triloba, assembly GCF_003576645.1. Lineage (NCBI taxonomy): Eukaryota > Viridiplantae > Streptophyta > Magnoliopsida > Solanales > Convolvulaceae > Ipomoea > Ipomoea triloba. The sequence continues at coordinate 2,825,297 of NC_044925.1, read as the reverse complement.
TTAAATCTTGAGTGATTTGGGTAGTTTGTATTTGCGTTATTATGTTGGAAGTCTTAGATTTGAACCCTCTAACAACACCTCTTTTGTTTAGTTTGCTCCATACCTCCTTCTTGACGTACGATAAAAATGAACACCTCACTTGAACCAACACTTTTCCAATAAAATAGACCTGGGATCCCTGTCCTCATCATTCTCTATAGTTTTTCCACCTGTGTCTAGGTGGACAATTATAAATAGTGATGACTTTATTAGGTCAATGTGGTTGGCGAAATATGTCAAGGAATATTTACTTGCACGTAATTATATAGAAGTTTTTACATTATTGCATAATATAAATATATAATTAGATAAGAGAAGAAACAAATAATTGAAACTATGGCACCGGCCATACCATATATTTCCGTCACCTGGCTCTTTTAAGATTTTTTTTTAAGGTTATGATACACAAAATCTTATAAGAGTTTTTTTTTTTTTTTTTTCAAAATCAAAATTTTGTAATTAATCAACGTTTTTTGAAATATTTTTGGGATCAAACTGATGCTCTACCAATTTCATGTAGTCATTATACCTTGTACCATGGTTCACCTCAAAAAATGTATACGGTTCATTTTTTGTATAATAATGATTCATTTTTAGTACATTGAATATTCGTTTTTTGAATGTTGATTTTTAATTTGCTGAATTTTTTCTATATTACTTAAATTATTAAATATAAACTTTTAAAGTAGTATATTAAAAATGAACCTCTAATATATTAAAAATGAGCATTTATCAATGGATCACATTGCAATTTAGACCATAGTGCATATATATTATAATTTGTCAATTTCATGACTCAAGTGATGATGGGGAGGTGACATGGGTGAAATAAATGCTTCAATTCTCTTTTTTTTTTTTTTTTTTTTTTTTTAATCCCTCTATTAAGGGAAACCCGTAAGTGCAACAAGAAAGTGCACTTTAGGCAAAACCCACAATGGGGAAGCAAAGTTAAAATGTTGTAGGTGCGAAGTCAATTTTCAAATCAATTACTTTTAATTATGAACCTAGTAGATAATTAATATTTATGCATATTTAAAAACCAAATACAAATATACAAATGTATACTCCTATCACATTTTATATGATTTGTTTATTATTCATTGATCAAATCAACTGATTTTTTTTTTTTTTGCTTATTTTCTTTAGTAATTTCTTATTATTTTAAATATAATCTTCTTTTTTTTTTTTGTGTTTAATAGTACTATACAAATGTAAGTTTTAAATATATAAATTTTATGTACTAATACTAAACTTTACATTATAAAACATTTAATTATGAATAACTTTAATTAAGCATTGTTAACCAAATTAGACACATAATGTGTAATGGAATTGAGGGAGTACAGTACATATTTTATATTTTCGTGCTTTTCGTTTTGTTTTGTTTTTGTTTTTTTTTTTTTAATTGTCGTTTTCCATTTATATGATACACATAGGTTTCATTAAACACATGAAACCTTATTTCAACAATGACTTAATTAAAATCATCAAAGTATGGTTCTTGTCGCTTTCATTTTTTGATAAAAAGAAAAAGAATGGTTGCGTGCAAAACATACATTATATTATTCATTAAAAAATAAAAAAGAAAGGAAAAAGAAGAAGAAATTCAATCCAAAATCTAAATCATGCATGCTCTGATCTTCCACTTTCCAGGTTCGGTAGGCTTCCAAATTCCATCATCCTTCAACCATTTACAAACCCTTCAACCTAACCAAAAGAAATGTGTAAATCTAGCCAAAATAGCTTACCTAGTTTTTTTTTTTTTTTTTTTTTTTTGGTTTGGAATCTACACTCTAATTCTGATTAATTCAAAATCGAATTATTGGTAGATCTCATTCAAAGAATTCAACCAACACTTATATCACTATAAGAATAATAGCAAATTATTACCAATAAATTTGATTTTAATAATTTATTTGTCGAAGCCAAAACCTTGTAGTCTAGTAGCACCCGATTGCATTCCCATATGGAAGGGGAAGGCTTGAGCCTCAAAGTCAATAGTACTCAAAAAAAATTTTGTTATTAAATTAAATACAACTGCATCTACAATATCCACACAATTTCAACAATCAACATAATTTTGTATAATAACTTTTTAGGCATCCTATGTTGATTTATCTCTTTGTAGTATTTTAATTACCGACTAAGGTTGATGGATACTCAGTGCTCCATAAGCCCCAAATAATTACCCCTTTATTATTCAATTATTACTCATTTATTAACCATAAATTCCCCCCTAATTACCCATAAATCTTAATAATTACCCATAAATCCTAATAACTACCCATGAATACCCCTTACTGATCATCTACCATTCTTGTGTTATAAATAGATGGGAAAAACGAGAGGAGGGTGGGGGGAACCACATCTCTCTAGACTAGAAAGCATGCAATGTTATATACAAAATGGCTATAAAATAGTGAATTTCTGGCTTGGCATTGTCTAGAAAGCATGTGATTTTTATCTTTGGATTTTCATGTTAAAATTCTTGTGTCTATTTTTTTTTACATTTTATTTCTCATTCGATCAGTTATGTTGAATTGGCCTGCCGAGTGACTATCCCAACTCACAAAATCAATCAGAGTCACAATGTGAATTTCACTTAAAGTGTATATTGGATTAATATCTATGAGTTTTTTTTTACGTAAATCAAAGTTAATATGGAGTAACATTCTGATTTAGTAGCCTATAGGACCGTAAGTTTTATCACCAGTTCTCAGATTACCAGCAAGGAGGAACAGAGTATAATATCCTTTTGACTAAACCTTATAGTATTGTTAGTATTCTTAAACAATTTTAGATACGCAAATCCGACAATTTCAAACGTATCCGAATCTTAATCACCTGACATGCTTAGATGCCAAAATAACAAAAGAATTAAAAGTTTTGAAAAATGGGAGAAAATAATAGCTAACTCTCCCCAGCGACAGTATGGTAACAACCTCTCAAAGTAAAAGGACTTTTTGTGTACAGTAAGGAAATATCTAGCTTTTGTGTTCAACTGAGTTATCATGATTTAGATGTTCTGCGGGGCTGGAATGTGGGGTTTTTGTGATTCGGAATTCAGTCTTTTGAGAACAATAATGACTTTTTTTTTTTTTTGGATTAATCAAGTAATTGATGTGTAGTTGAGGCAAATTAAAGCGCGAAAATGGTAGCAGATTTCTTGAAGCATCTAAATAGGGTGTTGTAAGGTCATGGTCCAAAGGCCCCTCGGTGATGAAGGGTTGGATTAAAGGCCATGGCTTTATCGAAAGCTACCGACAATATATCCATTGCACAAAAAGTCTCCAATTGCCCTTTTACCTGCCTGGCTAAACCGCGTTTCTCATCCCTCCCTCCATGTTTTTACTCAGTCCCACCAACACCAACAATCGACTCACAATACAAATGTTTTTTTTTTAAACCTAATTTTGAGGTCACCCCAGCGTGCAATATTGTTACGTTGTCGGAAAGTCAAAGCTCGGCGGCCGAGCAACCACAGTCCCACATACACTTGTCCTGTTTGCCCTCACATCCTATCCCTTCAATGCTAAACAGAGGATCTATCAGAGTTTCATTCTCACCCCCTTTACCACATAACACGTTATAATCAACCCGTTATTAGTATTTCAGGATCATACGCCACATTATAATCAATTGATTATTAGTATTTCAGAATAGTACCCCAAACGTCTCGATGTATCAAAGTTACTATCATATATGAACAGTTAATAGCTAATAACATTAGCTGATTGACCTTAATACAGAAAATTAGGTAACTTAAGATAGAGAAATTAAAGAAATTTATGAACATTTCCAGAAAATGAAACAAAAATTGCTACTATAAGTCATTTCATTTCATGAGCTCAATGATGATGAGTACAGATTCTTGAAGCATCCAAGGAATTGTGTCTCTTGAAAGTGAAAATCCATGATTAATCCCAATAACAAAAGAATAATTAAAGTATAAATCCCATCCCATAAACTTTAAGGAGAAAAAAAAAATTGGAAAAAGGCTATTATAATCTCCGGCCGGCTATACAGTTCCACCATCCAGTATCTATGTGTGTACAATATACTATACCCCCATGAAGAAAAGAATCCAAAATTGTATAGAATCGAAACAGGAATTGAAGAGTAACGTAGCTAATTGCCTATTCCGGGGGCGGGGACGGAGCGGAGAAACCGATGATCATCGACGGCGGCGAGGTGGCGGGCGACGAGCTTTTCGTCGACGGTGTCGGCGTGGCCTTTCTTGCTAGGGGAAGACGCCGGCACTGTGCCTTTGGGAAGCGCATTCTTGAACAGTCTATCGTCCGCCATGGACGGAATATTCTTGGTTTCTTCGTGAAAATCCGCGGAAAGCATCTTTCTGCTCTCGATGGAGGAAACCAGGGAAGAAAACACCAGCAAAACGGCGATCAAGAAAACGTATGATGAAGAACGAGCCATTCTATTCGATCTAGAGAGACAGGTAATTAATTTAAGGATGTTTTGAGAATATTGTGAGAATTGAAGGAGAAGGGTGCAGAGGACGAGGAAGATGAGATGGGGAGGTACAAAGGAGGTGAGGAGTTTATATATATACGGTGGGGGAGAGGTGTGGGTTCATAAACAAAACGTTGACGGCTAGGGTAGAAGAGAAGAGCGCAATTAAGCTTGGAGAGCAAGAATTGTTTAGGCCAAGTCAAATTTCAAACTCGCTCGTAGAATTTGTGTTTGGAAATTTGGGTGGAATTTCGTGTTAAGTTTTGGGAAAATAATAAAATTGGGGGGTGCCCCACGGCGGCGGTGGTGGCCGGGGGTGGTGGGGCAGACGCCGCGTGGACGGAGTAGTTGGGTATGGAGAGAGAAAGAGAGAAAGTCAAGAGTGAGATCAGCCGCCGGCCAATTCTCTAAGCTCCAAACTCATGCATGCATTATTCTTCACTCTACATTATATTCTCAGCCGCTCCATTTCTTTCTCACCAATTAACTATTAACTATTACATTTCTCAAAAAAAAAAAAAAAAAAAAAAACTACCGAGTATTAACTATTACATTTTAAAACAATTTATTCCGGATTAATATTATATTTTTCAATATAAATATTGTATTATATAATGACCGGATTCGTTTCATGAATAAAAATTTGTGAAATAATAGTCTCCCTGGAGACTCACTGAATTATTAATTGTATACTCTTCTATTTAATAAGGGTGTGTCACCATATTAATATGCCAAACTAAATTATTAATTGCGTTACTGTATTGTATCCTATACATTAGTACTGGATATAGTGTTATTGCAATTTGCATTTCGTCCATCACCAAAACCACTGGCAAATTATATCGCGATACCTGAATCTAGATGTATATTGTAATGTGAAACTAAGGTATGGGTATCAAAGTGATTGTTATTGTTTGGTTGATAGGTTTTGTGAATGCTATTATGGGTTTGAAATACCCCATTAATGACAAAACCCATATCCTTATTAAATAAGGGTTTCATTTCCCTTCCTCCTTTCTTCTCCAACTACTAATAATCATTGTCATTCCACCCAACTACCAAACATGCTAAATACTTTCACCAAAACCCATTACATTGCCAAGTATTTGATACCGATTCCGATTCCCATGTGCGAACCAAACGCACCCTAAGTCTATATATTCAAATAATACCTGAATTTGATACTTTGTAAATATATAATTTAAATTAGTATTTTTCTATATGTGATGTGTAAAATCAGATGGTCAATATTAATGCGTACTCTAAATTAAAACCATAAACTTATTTAAATTTTACATATTTAAATAATAATAATATAATAATAATAATAATAATGTAAATGAAACTAATTTGATATTTATATTTTAGAAAATAACTTATATAATACGTACTCCAAATATTTTAGTTTTGGAGAACGGGATGTTACACTACTACTCATTACCCCCCAACCCCCCTCATAAATTCAGATAGATCAAACATGGATATTTTAAAACAATATTAAAGGTTGACTAATCATCACTTAAACATCTTATTTTCTGTTTCTTCTTCTTTTTTTTTTTTTTTGGTATAAATTATACACACACATATAGGGATGGTTCAGATCAATGAGAATATGCTCCCACCTATTTAAGTAGATCAAGTTTTTGAAAAATAAGGGTTAAAAAGACCTGGTTAGTTTTATAAATATTGCAAACTTAAAAATTTACAATAATTATAAAATTTGACATTTTTTTTTTACTAAAACTCTCAACTATTGATGAACCCACCTATACACACACATATGACAAATCACTTATGAGACCATCTCAAGAATCTTCATCCGTGAGACATGACCGGTTTTCTCATAAGTATTACAATTTTCCTCATAAGTAACTATTAAACTCCTAATATGAAATTGTGATTTAAAAGTATTACATTTTTCATTAAAAGAGTCATATTTTTCCTCAATTATAGTTTTTAATGATTAAAAAAATTAAAGAAAAAATTTAGGAATTGTTTGATATATTATGATGATGAGTGATGACATAGTCATGTTACAATAGTTTGACATTACCTACAATACAATTTATTCAATGTGATAATATCATCACACTAAGAAGAATCAATATATATCTTTGCACCTTTAACAAGTAAGCTACCATAGTACTACTCACTAAACCAACCAAAAATATTAACAAAATTTGTTTCTCTGGCATCCATTATCTACAAATGGGAAAAATCGTATATATATGCAAATCTTTTATTCAAAACAAAGTGAAGTAACAAACAAGAACTTGGCCTATAGAGCCAAGAAATGGTGACCCATTTTTCTTTGCTCTTTGATTTTAAAAAATAAAAAGCCTCGAATTGGCTACCTATGATAGCTATAAATGTTCAATGGCTCAAGCCATTAATAGTCAGCCATAAAAAAAGTCAGCAAGAATGGCCTACTATACTATTAAGCAAAAGAAATGGCAACCTTTGTGAAATGTGGCTACAATGTTTAATTATATTTGTGTTTTTTTTTTTGGGATAACCGAAGTAATTTAATTTTACTGGATTAATTTTTGGACCAGACCCAACTATAAATTATATACTTTCAAATACAAAGAGATCCCGTCTGACTTAATTGAAGTTTAACCTGAAAATCTCATCAACAAATTGTCTGTGATAGAATTTGATGTGTATTTTAACTACAATTTTTTGAATCATTGTACCACTACTTTAGGCACAATGTTTAATTACTTGCTTTACAGTTTGCACGTCCAACATCGAAATTGTTGTAGGCTTAGACTTTTAGGGCATGTTTGGAGACCTTTAGGGAATGTATTTGTCCACATGGAGCCACGTTTGTAGTAGTAGGTGCGTTATTGCAATGAAGAATAGCAATGAAAGAAAATTGGAATATGAGCTGTAATTTCAAGATTATATATTCTTCTTACACGTAAGATATGTATTAATTAAAAGTAAAGAGAAGAAAATGAGCAAAGTACGTAGTTCTTGGATATGAGGTATGTCATTGAAGAATTTTTTTAATTCTTAAAATTAAAATTTTAATTGCATTATTCAACTTATTTAACTATTTTCTTTTAATTTTCTTCCTTGACTATCAATTTGCTAATTTTTTTTCTGGGCTAAGGAAAGCATCTACATATGTTTTAATTTTTGAAGTAAATGTGGGCAATCTGAAAATATTGTAATTATATATATGCGTGTGCGCGCGTGTGTATGTGCGTGTGTGTGAGGGTTCATGTGAGAATAATTTTTCCTGTAAAAAGTGTAGACACATCCACATTTTCTATATTGAGAAATTAAATGTTAAAATTTTATCAATGCTAAAATTTTTAATTTTAAATAATTATAAAATAAACCTCGCTCTTAAAAGTTTCAATAATTATAAAATTAACTCCATATTTTTTGCGGAGTACTAAATTCTTCAACTATTGATAAATTTTAATGAACAACAGAGTTCAATCTTCACTTTTTACAAAAGATTATGTTCTCCTTTCATCTCTGTCTCTATAGGAGAGAGACATAGAGAATTAGGGGTATTGGAAGAGAAACATTATTTTCAAAGTAAATGTCAAATTTTGCATGTAGTGTAAAATCAACACAAGTCACATGGCTTTGTCCAGTGCGTATCAAATTATAAATGTATGTGGAAACACATTTTACACTCTCACCACGAATAAGGAGATAAGGCGGTGCACCATTTTGTCTGCTCCAATTTATTTGCTTCAATGTTTCATTTTGACTTTCAAAACCTTCACCGCCACATATTTATCTCCGGCATTTCACTACCATAACAAATTACGACCTCTAAAATTTATATTACTCAAAAAAGTAGTAACTTTTTTTAGTCAAGTTTTAACTTTAATAATAATATAATTCCCGTCAAACTTTTGTGTTTTTCTTTTTTGTTTTCACACATTTATGAACATAATAAAACTCCCATTTTTATTATTAAAATAAAAGTTATAATGTATAAAGAAACTACATATATATAAGTTAATGATTAACTATCAAAAAAAACAAAAAACGAATTAAATTACAATTTTGCTTGGTCACGTGTGCGTTCATACACGTACTTCCAATATATCAACATGTAAAGACGACATTGTATTGTGTCATATATATACGCCGACCGGATCGAACAACATCATTTACATTTGCGAAGATAACAAAGTAATAAAACAATGATTGTAAATTGAAAATGTCATAATCCCTCTGTCAATTATCTGGGATTTCAGGCATAACGTAACGCTTACTTACTCCCAAACAAAATCTGCCAATTTACAATAAGCAAAGATGTGCATTGCCACATTATAAACCGGATTTCAGAACATCATTTATTGACTAGCTAGCATAAAGATGCGAAATAAGAAGAAATGGTTAACTACCATGTGTGTGATGATACTTCTGTTGTCATTCTAAATGGGTGACCATAGAACCAAATTTTGGTAGTTGGCATTGATTTTTTGGGCTGAAAAAAAATTGAGAAAGTATATAACAGATACTACTTTGTTAAGAATCATGAGTGTTTCACGGAAAAAAAATGAAAATTTTAAAAAATATAAAATATGAAATTCACGAGAAATGTGAAAATATAGAAAAATATTAAGGTATATTTGTAATATTTTTAAAAATATATTTTGAAATAATTTTATAATTAAAAATAATGTACAAAAAGAATATGATGACAAGGAAAATTAATCATCAACCACTGCTAATCTGGGTCTTTCTCCGTCAGTTTAACGATCTAATCGTCACTTGTGAAAATCAAACCTAAGTTCTCTCAAAATTTTTCTCCATAAAGAGAGTTCAATTGGCACTTGAGCTAACTCATTAGGTTGTTTTTATGTTGGTACTATTAACTATTGAGACTCTTAGATCTAAATTTATTTAGGTATTTTTTTTCACCATGTTAAAGAAAAAAGGGAGAAAAAAAAAGAGAAAAGAAAAGAAGAATAACCGAATTAGTGTAATGAACAAAATCCACAAGGAAACAAATGGCTGATTTGCCAAAGTTTGAAAAAGTAGCTTAGGGAGAAAATAATGAATTAATAATTTTTTTTTTTGAAACCGATGAATTAATAATTTAGTCCTAGTAAATCTCAACACGTGCAACGTGGGTAGGTTAATGTAGTTTGAAACCACTTTCTTAGTAACTGTATTAACTGTTAACCTTAATCTTCCGCACTAATCATGAGATTCCAGCTTAATTAATAGATGTAACTTTGTTCCTTTAAATTAATCTAATTACATATAAAAATAATAATAGGTTACTAATGTTTACTAAAATTGTTTAACTATGAGAAGGGTGTTGATAGTATTTGTATCGTCATACGTGTAAACAAGTTCGTTAATTAGTTGACAAGATAACGATACAAACACAGTAAGGCTAAATATAGATATGACTTATTAAAGTTAACGGGTTAGATTGAATTCTAAATACAAACAAAAACATGATTTTTAAATGGGCTAAACATACATAATGCCATATTTAGTTAACAAGTTTCGCGTCTACTTGACACAATAATTAAGATACGAATTTTGAAAGTGGATGTTCTGATAAAAATGACTTAAAGTGGACTGTCACCAATAAATATATGACAAAAAAATAGAATTAACTCTTACATTAAATATAGCAAATTAATCTTCTCAATATCTTCTCAGTCGAGCTCATCATACAAGGTATTTTTAGTCAGTACCCATAGTGGGTATTCTCGTTTGGTGTGGTAGGGATGAGTTTTGAAAAAAATCGACTCACTTGTACATCTAAGTGGAGGTGGATGCAGAAAGTATAAGGATGTGTTGGGTGGTATATATAGTCACCCCTATCCCATCCTAAGTCCTAACTAAACAATTACTACCGTTCATAATGATTGACAAGTAGTGTTTTTAAAATTTATCTCAACTTTTTCGTGTAGTAAATTTTAATTTTAATATTAAGTCTCAACCTCTACTCGATGCCTCCCAAAATAGTTTGACCTACAAAGGTCAGGTCAAATGAGAGAGGATATGCACCAACATATAGAAATTGCCATCCTTATTTATATTTCGTAGTCTTTAAAGAATTATACTTGATATTTGTTGTTGGAGATCGAGAGAATATTAATTTTGCATACATACATATAGATCACACGTAATACAATTCGATGTATCCGAATATATGTAAGGTCTACATATATCATATATGTAATACAATGGATGAACTCAAAGACTTAGATAATATTGATTAATTAAAAGGTTGTTATATCAATAAATTTTTAATTATCAATAGTTAAACTAACGTAAGGTCTACACATATATACTTATTAAAAAAAATTCAACGAAAAATAATGCATGGCACACTAAACAATTGTCGGTCAACTTTTATGCTGGCCTTTGAATTTTTTAAAATTATTTTTTGGTTTCTGATAACTAGAAAAATTCGTAATCATTACTCGAATATGTGCACTTATAAATTTTATTTATGTGTATTAATTTACAAATCACACATAAAAAGTAAACAACACTAGAAGGACCATGCACTAAAAGAATCTGGACAATAATCAACCTCGTGATCGGACCTCTTATGGCCCGGACCGACAAAACTACTAATGCGGGCTATACTTTATCTCCACCAACTTGAACATCCATTTCAATGCCTTTTAATATTTTTTTTTTTAAATAAGGGGTCTTCATCTTCTATTAAATTAAAAATTAAAAATAGAAAAATGTCAACCACAACCACCCTCAATAACATCTCTTTAAACTAATAAACAGACAGATTATTTAAATCATTTTTAGAAAGACAAGCTTATAAAAATAATGGCATTGATTGTTAGTTTAAGTGAGAGTGACAAATTAAATTGAATCATATGTCTTTTCTCTATTTTTTTTTTGCTCCTTCTTCTTCCATAACTGTCATGTGCATGTATTTATTAAACTACTATTCCCAAGACCATCTACCTAGAAATTATAAATAAGATTTATATTTATCAAAAAGTGTCCAAACATTAGGGTCATATTAGGATGTATTTAGACTGAACTAAGGTGTTTGGATTGACCTGGTTGCGCCAATTATTTCATTGATGATGGGATTATAAGCAAATCTAACTAGTCTAATAATCTTCACATTTAAGCCCAATAAAACATGCCCACGAAATTGATTTAGAGAGACTCCTCCAACAATAGTTATTGCGTGCTGTGTGGACCACAGTCCAAAAACGACGTCGTTTTTAATTTACATTTTTTTTTTCAGGTGACTGACTACAACATACAGTTTTATAATTCATAATGTACATTATTTTAAAGCATAATATACATTATTGTAAAGCATAATGCACATTATTCTAATTCATAAAGTACAAGATCTTACCCTGAAAGTTTCATTATTATAACACATTAACACATAATGTACAATATTCTAACTCATAATGTACATTATTCTAATTCATAACGTACATTATTCTAACTTATAAAATTCAATGACGTCGTTTTGGACCGTGGTCCGCATAGCTGTGTGAACCGCGACCCACACAATAATTTACCCTCATCCAATTGATCACCTTAAGAGAGTAGCTGGAGGCTATGGCTTAGGGACGGGAATGAGTTGAGGGTGGGTCTGAAAGGGCAACATCCATCATCTGATTTACTCTTTTTTTTTTTCTCTTTGATAATGCGATTCTAACCTCCTACTTCCTAATTTACACTACCAATTGAGTTTAAACTTATGATAAAAATGAGTAGAAAATAGCCTAAGATCATATATCATATTAAAAGTCGTCATCATTGACATAATATATATTATAGATAAATTGGTCCATGTAAGTATTATATTATGACTTCTATAATTAATTGTTGTAATTGTAACGTAACGCATACATTTGTTGAAACATAATGCATGTTTTGTGTAAGCCATTGTTTTCAAAACTGTGTCCATGATTTATGTGTGTGTGTAGCCATCCAATTTGTCAAACGGCAGGCACTACGACGTGCATGCCCACACACAAATTCTTATCAACATGGACCGTCCAACATTGTATAAATGTTTTTTTTTAATTAAATGGTCATGGGTGACAAATTGTGAATATAATGAAATGCACTTTATTAGATGAATCACAAATGATTATTTATTCTAGTGTTCTATCAAGTTGAATAGTAAAATAATTTTTTTTTAAAAAAAGATTACTATAAATAAAAAGAGTAGTCGTATTTTTGTAAACAGTGAAAACAAAATTATGATTTTATGTACACATATTTCTTTCTTCTTTTTTTTTTGGACAACATGTACACATATTTCTATTTATACCAATTGGCAATTGACATCCTTCCTATTCGATATTATAACACATTATAAATTATTATTTATTCTATTTAGAATATTATTCGTCATTTTATAGGAATTTTTTTTTTCGTGATGAGAGATACTCGTAACGTAACAATTATCCGATCGAGATTGTGCATAAGAGCATCCATAATAGTAAAGTTCTTTTGTGGTTTTTGAGTAGTTTTTGTAAGTGTGATTAGGAAAGAGAAAATGGGAAGGGAGGAAAAAACAAATCATATTTAAAAAGAGAATAAATAAATAAAAAAGGAGCTGTCAACCGTGCGTCAGGCGCGACTGACACGCCCGCTAGGCACACCTGGTGCGCCTAACGCGGCAGTGGCGTAGCTTCCTGTTATTGACATTTACTGTGCCAATAATCATTCATTGCAGGGCGTATTTTTTTTTTCCTCATCTTGCTCATCTCTCATTCAAGTAAGCATCTATTGTACCAAAAACCTCCAAATATTCACTGATATAGATGCTCTAAGACAAACCTTACTTCTATGTAATAATTGACAAACTACACATGAGAAGTAAATCGCATTAACAAGATCTCGTGCAACGAACTCGACTGGTAAGGTATTAACAATAATCAAACTCGTGACATTTAAGGGTAATATCATGCTCCGTCGATTTGACCACCTCTTCCAGGTCATTTTGTAAGAATATCTTTGAATGCAAACAAGCACGCACCTACATAGAAGAAGAAAAGGAGTGAGATCTAAGTGTGAAAAACATTTTCCATACAAAAATGCAAAAGTTGCACTTTTATATAGTAAAATGTGCATTTGTAGTTTATGAAAATTATTATTGTGTAAATTTAAATTGTTTAATTACGTTACTCAACAATTTGAACGGTTCATATTACATTTTACTTTTCAAGTTAAAAAAAAAATCTTTTTTCCACATATAAAGTACATATATATGCTGACACGTACATATACCTAGCAAATGAATGAGGACACATATATGTACCAAACTTATAAAGAACGTTCCTTGAAATCATGATGAAAAGAATAAAACCAACATATAGGGGAGGCGAGGTCGACATTATTGACTTTTTATTACTTGTATGGAAGATTTCAGTGCGTAGGTAGAAATTGCCAACACCAATAAGAGAGCAAGAAGATCAACTTTTTTTTGTCCGTTCACAAATTTTTTCAATCAGTCAATTAAAATTACAAGATTAATAATAATTTTGCATATGTTGGATAGGATGTCGAACTCGCGACCTTATGAATTGTAAGGAAATTGTATTCTCAGAGTTCGAATATGAAATTTCTACGTAAGTTGAAAGAAACTCGTGTGATATCAACAACGCCCTAGAGTAAGAAGATTGATAGATAGGGGTAACCCAAATCAAGTTTGTCGGGCTGTTAGTTTATAGTAACTATAAGATTCCAAGTTTAACTCCCAATAAGAGTAATTTATTGGCCTTCTTAGTTTCAACGAGTTAGCTATAGACAATCTAGATTGGTTTAACTCTTTATTATTCTTTGTCGACTATACTCACAAAACAAAATATTCGAAGCGCACACAATCAAATAATAAAGGGAAAAGGTACAAATAAGCCATTGAACTATTTGGGAATTAGCAATTAAGCCATCGAACTCGAATAAGCTCCAAATAAGCCACTGAACTTAGGAAAACTTAGCAATTAAATCATCGAACTGGAATAAGCTCCAAATAAGCCACTAAACTCAGGAAAACTAAGCAATTAAGCCACTAAATCAAAAAAAAAAAAAAACAATTAACATTTTTAACAGGTCATTTGTTTATTCCGGTCACCGGCGACGACTTTTCCGGTGACTAGCGAAAACTTCAGGCGGCAACGGTCGCAGGAAAAATCGTCACCGGGGGCCGGAATAGGCAAATGATCTGTAAAAAATGTTAATTGTTATTTTTTCGGATTTAGTGGCTAAATTGCTTTGTTTTTCTGAGTTCGGTGGCTTATTTGGAGCTTATTTGAATTCGATGGCTTAATATAGTTTGAGGGCTTATTTGTACCTTTTCCCAATAATAAATGTAAATTTTCTTCACCACCAAACAAAAAAAAAAAAGAAAAAGAAAAAAAAGAATGATGGATATGAATTATGGTGATATGTAATAACGTGTGCAAAATATTAAAAATACAAAATAAAACACATCATCAAACAACACTAGCTATTCATTGTGGCTTAGAATAGGCAAGTTGTCGGCATAAAAAGGGGTTTTGAATGGTGAAATTGCCTGCAAAGTATTGTACACCTGGTCCCCTTATTCACTCTGGAATGTCCACACATTGCTGTCTTTGCTTCCCACAAAAACCTATAATCTCATTAATTTCTTGCCCTAATTGTTTTTCTAGTTTTGGTTCAAACGGGATTGAAATCAAAATCAAATATTTAATAATTTGAATGGGTTTTAAAATAATCAAAACTATTAATAATTTTAAATTTTTTTAATAACATTTTTCTTCTTTCCCTATCACAAATAAACAATGGTGGGGTACAAATGTAAAATATTGCTATGGAAAAGATGGTTAAGTAAGTGAAAAATGATTTTCATACTCGAAAGTCAAAAATTCAATTCTTGCTAACACTTTCTCTGTTGAGCTTGCTGCATAGAGTCTTACGCAAAATTATTCAAGAGCAGAATTTACTTTGGACACATCCTCGCGTAGTGTTTGGATTTCCCTTGTGACCCGAAAAAATGTAAAATGTTGTGCAATGGTATAATTTTTCTTGAGTAAATTAAAACAAGCAAGATACTCAGGCTTTCGACTTCTATAGAAGAACCTAAAGGTAAATGTTAGGATGGCCGAGTGGTCTAAGGCGCCAAACTCAAGTTTTGGTCCTTGTGAGAGGGCGTGGGTTCAAATCCCACTTCTGACATTAATTAATTAATCAAAAAATTTGTTCAAACGTGAAAATTGCAATCTAACTTGTGTTGGATCCAAACTGCAAGAAGAACTGGACAAATTTTTAATTTGAGCCCCGGCCCTATAATGATTTCCTCAAAATTTTAAAGAGGCCCTATTAAATGATTCTCAGCCCACACTAAATGCATACCTATATAATTATTTTTCTAAAATTTGGGTATATATTTGAAAAGAAAGCTGGTAATACCTTTTCTAAAATTTGGGTATATATTTGAAAAGAAAGCTGGTAATACCTCCCGGACAAATTTTATTGTCAACCATGATTCACATTGCTACAAACAAATTATTCTGTGAACCCGGTCTACCTTGCAAGGTGAATTTAAGTTCAAAATACACCATTTAAATACTGAATGTTTATAATTTATATACTAAATATTCACAACTGAATATTCATAATTTACATACTAAATGTTTACAATTTAAATTGTGAACATTCAATATGTAAATTGTGAACATTTAATATGTAAATGGACACGGGTCCATGATATAACTATTGTCACATTGCAATATGGATTACATATAGTAGTAATGAACCTTAAGTACATAAAAAATGAACTTTCAAAGAATGAACATTCACCAATGTATTAAAAATGAACGTTCATTATACTAAATACGACTCTTATGTCAATGGTCCACAAGTAAATTATAGTCCATGATATAATGATTGACCTCCAAGCGGCTCGGAAGTATGAAGCTCCGCTTTTTTCTTCTTTTTTTTTTTAAACAAAAACAACAACCAAAGAACATTACAAAGATAAGAAGGAGGGATATCGAACCACTCCGAACAACCAGTTTTAGAAACGGACCAGTGTGAGCCATCCGATTCACTGATCGTTTTACAAACGATAAACTAACTTGAGAGAAAGAACTCAAACAAGTTTTGAACATCAGTAATGATTAAATTAAAATAAGACTCTCAAATGTTTTTCTGAAGGCTTTTAATAACTGAGAGAGAGTCAGTTTCCTTAGATGTGGGTTTAATATGACAAGTTTGAGGGAACTGTGTCGCAGACATGTTGGCTGTGTGAGCTATGTGGTGTGTTGCAAAGGGGGAGACACCATGCATGACAAATTAGCCAACACTTAACATGCCTCAACATGTTAAGTCTTCTTAATTGTCGTGTCAGTCTGTAACTACAAAGGTATCTATACAACGCTATATATGCCAGTTTAAGGATATCCAGCTCACTTTGCAAACTCGATCAGGCCTATCCTACACTAACACAAATTTGTAAACTCTGTGATAGTCTGATCTCATTCTGAATTCATATTTACTGTAGATTAAATGTGTTCTCATCTGAAACTTTTTTATAATAATTCAAAATACTTTTTTTTTATGACAATAGAAGTTGTTACTCGATATTGTATGTTGAGTATGTAAATTTCGTTCTTGTACAATACCTTATAAATTATACATGAGAAGTAAATCGCACTAAGAAGGCTCTGTGCAACAAGTTAGGCTGAGAGGGTGTTGGCAAATATGAAGATCATGCTTCACCCACTCGACCATCCTTTCGTAGCAATTCGTAACATTTTTAAAAATATTTTTACATGAGTTTTTAATATAAAATGAGTTCGAAAAGCAAAAATATAATGAGTGTATATGGCAAAATGAATTTAGTGCCATCTACAAAAAACCACTTTATATGCTCACTGAGTTAGCTTAAGTGGTAGATCATTTGACCTAAATTCACTACTCCAACAGTTGGAATGTAAATGTCAAACTATCTTGGATATGTCTCACAGAATTAAAATTAAGTAGGAACTAATTAGGTAATTCTTGTATTTAAAATTCACGATTTTTTTTTCACTTAATAAAAAAAACATATATATATATATATTGATCTCTTGCTTTCATATGTTGAAAGTACATGTTTGAATTGGTTTATACGGCAATACCCTACAATTTCGAAATCCCCAAGGAAGGAACTAATGGGAATTACTATTTTGTATTACAAATCAGTGAATTCACATTCGTCTCACGTGAGTCGAGGAAGAACAAACGAATAATCGTACCATATTAATTTTATATTAAGATAACAACATATAATATAATAAGAACATTTAAAGAATTATATAGTATGATTTTGTTACATTGACATAATTTGTAAATATAGATTGATTTTAATTTTTAGATTCATAATTTGTAACAAGTTCAAAATTATTGGTTACGCCACATGGTTCACATAATCCCTTTAGTATGAATTTTCGAATAGTAAATGTGATAGTTTTGTTTCTATTCTTTATCAATGCTTAAAAATTTATAGAAAGACAATAATGAAATTTTTTTTAAAAACAATAATGAAAAAAGAAAAAATGTCCCTAGATGAGTGAATTCTGTCAAATTATTCTGTGGACTTGGGTTTATCTCACAAGTTATTCTGTGAACTTGAGTTCAAAATACACAAATTACGTATTAAATATTCACAATTTATATACTGAATATTCACAATTTACCTACTGAATGTTCACAATGCAACATAAACTCGGATTCATGTATAACTATTGGTGGATTCTTGGACCAATACCTATAAACCTAGGAGACTAGGATAGGGTAGGACTAGAACTGCTAGTTGTCCGCAGGTAGCTAGAGTTGTTGACTATGTATGCCAACTGCATGGCATTAATTGCATTTATTACTTGGGAAAATTGTACATCTAATTGGGGAAAAAGGGATCATATTGATATTAGCAGCAACAAAAATAAGGAAAATAATACATTAAAATTATTTCATTACAATACTTCAAATTGGATGAAGGGTGGTGCTGTGGTCCACTACTAATAGAACAAAATAGAATTATTACTGTGCGATAAGAAATTTTAAACGATTAATTATTCTCTCTTCTTTTAAAATATCTTATTGATTTATTAACAAGGCGTTCAAATATTAGTATGACATGATGAGACAGAGTGATTAATCATTCTTCTCCCTTCGAAGTGTATGTCTTGTGGAAGGCCAACTTGGCGTTCCTCAAATTCAAAGATTTGTTGGTAGTGAGTAGTGTTTTTTTTTGGAGTTTTCTCTATATTTATTCAAAAAATTGAATGTGGTATTATGTTAAAAAAGTTTTTTTTTTTTGAAAAAAAAAAGATTCATATATTATCATTAACATATGACATGATGTGATATCATAGGATTAATTAAATAGGAATGGCAAGTCACAAGATATGTATTAAATTTGGTTCATTCATTATTTTAATTTCTTTTACAAAATATTGAAATGCCAAATTATAAAATTTTGCAACTTGTCAATCTCATGTGTATCCATATATCGAATATGAATTTTCTTATAAATTTATCTCATAGAGCCCGCATGCCCGCCATTCTAACAAGATAGTTGATAACCTCAATTTGCTCTCTATACACATAGTTCACTTGGCCATCCTTTTCCAAGATCGATGCTTTTTTTAGGTGACGAAGGAAACATGTAGTTGCTATCTGAAGATACGCACTGAACAAATTTTAATTATGTGTAATTTTTTGCAAATCCCGGACACTTAAAAATTTTTGTGAGAATAGGCTATTGTTGAGTGCCTCACACTCCACCACCTACCATGTCATGAGAAGTAGGAAAACCACTGTTTAAAGGTTTATCTTTTTATCATATTTGAAGAGACATAATTTCCTAAAAAACAGGTACACAGGTTTGACCTTTTGAAAGAATAGTCAAACAGTTGTACATTTCTTTTCCTTTTTTTTTCCCTTTTATTTTTCATTTCTCTGAATACTGTTTAATCCAATAATACTTTTATACAAAAATTTAGCCATATCTCACAACATCATGTCACATTGCATGTTGTTGTTGTTGTTTTTTTTGTTTTTGTTTTTTCAACTTAACTTAAATGGAGCCATATAAATGTAAAACTAAATTATGAACTTAAATGAACGATTTGGCTATATCATCAAAAATTTGAAAGAAACTTTAAGTTTCTTTAAGGATCTCAGCTTCCAATTTGTAAAATCGTGCGCAAATCAAATTTTCAGTAACTTAGCTAGAAAAGTTATTTTTATGTCAGATTGTAAAGAATGACTTATCGTTCCATTGAATTTTGTTGTAAACGTCCCTAATAATGATTAATGAATTTACCTTTCAAAAAAAAAATACTTAAATGCATGATGTCATGAACTCATAAAATTAGAGTACCGTAAATGAAATAATCAATAAATATAAAGTGCTATATATATTAAATACCAAAAAGGTACAAATGTAACTCAAATTTAATGATTTTAAAAGAAGAAAAAGAGATTAAAAGAGAGAATAGGATTGATTAGATTAAAGAGAAGGATGAGAAAAATAAGTGTTATCTGCATTTCCATATATATACTTGATGGGAATGATGTACATTTTGATATGGAAAATACAGTATTAATTGGTTAATTTTAACTGCAAATACAACATCTTTAATTCCTGCAAAAGCTTCATCATCTGCCATGGAATCTCTTTGGAGAACACAAACATGCCTGGAAACCAACCAAAAAAACAGATTCTATTCAGCCTAATAATCTTTCTTGAAATCATAATAATGGGAAAAAGAGAAAAAGGAATAGAAAGCTAAAATCTTACATTGAAGAAATGGGTTCTTCTGTGATGCCTCTTCAAGGCTTTAGAAAGCTTGGCAGCCATGTCAGTGTGGGAGAGAATCTTGCCATTCCCAGGAGAGCTCAAGAACACACTTCTTTGAATGGGGGGAGACCACAGACCACTCTGGGAATAATCGAAGTCAAACTCTGATAAATCTGAGAATTTTGAGAGGAGTTTGTCTGAGATTGACTTGGAAACAGCCTGAATTCTGAGAGGATGATGATGAAAGGCATCAGAGCATGGAGAAGATGAGAGTTCAGAGATGGACATTTCATAACAGTACATACTAAACAGCTAGCAGAAAAGTATGGATCATCATAAGACAAAACAAAACAAAACAAAATGGGAAAAATATTATAACCCAAAAGATAAAAAAGTGATTTTGGATTGGGTTGTGTGTGTGGTGGGGTGGGGTGGGAAGGACAGAAGGAGAATTCTGACTTTAACAGGAGAATGGAGAGAAGAAGAGTGCATATATGCCACCAAATGGAAGAAGAATATGTATGGGGTGTATGATATGCAATGATCTTAGTTGTTAGTAATAGACGTGGGCACCATGATTAAAGATTTAAAGTCTCATTTCTGGGTTTTATGGTCTAGTGACACGAAGTGGCTAAGAGAAAAGTAAACTTTTATGCGTTTACATTTAACAAATTATGTGAATATTATTAATATATTACGTGTCTGTAATTAACAAGTTATGTGTTCTCAATTTATTTACAGTTATTAACAAAAAACAAATAATATATAAAGTATATACACATAATTTTTAGACCATAATTAACAATATAATATCGACCTTGGACCCATGGTTAATGGTATAACTATTGGACTCCATGCGTGTTCCAAAGCCCTTCAATTGTCACTCAGGGAATTCTTCAAAGGCGACGCTCGCTCACCTGGTTCATTGTGATGTATAAAGTTGAGTATGAGTTGTTTCAAAGAAATAATTGCCAACTACTATATAATGTGATGATATCTCAGTGGTTGAAACTTAGATTATTTGATCTGAAAATGTTTGAGAAAGTTTAAAATAGATACTGTTTTGAGAATTTCTTTTGGAGATTAATCTTCTCATATGTTGAGTGTTGACAGACCAGATGCGTGCACTGGGCACATGGTGTTTCGGAGCTACCAAGCTGCCAATAATGTGTATAAACTTAATAAATACAAAAAAGTTCTTTTTTTTTTTTTCTTCTCCCTTGTATATATAAAAAAAATAAAAAAAAAATAATTAGACCATAATGCAAAAGAATCAAGTTGGCTAATGCATTTTAAAATTTAACCTCGTGTATGTTAGTCGTTAGAGTTCCACTCTTGTACAAATCAAATTCTTGAGGTGAGTTTTCATTATGATGTTGGGGCGCTAATAGTCTTAATGCAAAATCATTGGCCATCCGACTGTATTTGGACTGTGATTCAATTGAATTTGAAAGTGACAGACTCATTTATTTTTGCTTAAAATGATTCTCATATCATAGAGTTTGATTATTTGTTAATATTTTTTTTATTGAATCTCTTGCACAAGATCTTTCTTGTGCGATTTCTTATGTGTGATTTATAAGCGATTACACTGGAGCGTTGTTTATCTAATGCAGACAAATTCAAATACTGTGTAGGACACACAATGTAGCTACAATTTCATCTTATTGAGGCTATAAGAGCCTTTATCCAAAGTGATAAATCTATGTTATATCAAGCATATTAAATGATTATCATGTTTGGTAAATGGCAAATTCGTCAATTTTGACATTTTTGTAGCGTTTGCCTTTCACTTTTGAAATTTGTGTTACAACTTACGACTAAACTTACCGACTATTGACAATTTTTTGTTTTTGAAAAATTCAAGTGCTTTTTTTCATTTTTATATACAATTTTTTAAAAATTTGTTTAATATAATGTTACTTGGAAAACATTTATCTCGAAGTGAAAAAAGTAAAACAAAAAAAAAAAAAAACAAATTGTGTACCTATTACAAAGGTGAATGTTAACTAAACAGTTATTATATCGTGGACCAGGGTACATGCATAGTGGACCCTGGTCCGAAACGACGTCATATCGAATGTTAGTGGACGGGTGGCTGGACGGACGCCGTTCCGAATGACTTTAGGAAATACATAAAATTCCTTCAAAGAATACACAGAAAATGAAAACACCAAATACACAAATACATCACCCCTGTGTTTAAGTACCACTAACATGAATACATAGAATCTTGTCTAGAATACACCGAATGACTTCAGGGAATACATAGAATATTGACACAACTACACAGAAATCATCCTCCTAACATTTGAATACACAAAACACGTCACAACCCATGTTTAAGTACCCCTAACATGAATACATATAATCGTAGTCTACAATACACAGAATGCCTTCAAAGAATACACAGAATATTAACACAAATACACAAACCTCATCCTCCTAACCTTTGGATCATCTAGTTGTTTAAAAAACAATCCTATAACTATTCTCATATAGTTCAATCAACGAATATCACACACGATTCATTTATTTGCATCAACAACAAATGTCAATCTGAACAACGCAATTTTTATTTTATTTTTATATTTTGAAGTTAACCGTCAAAACGAAAAACGTGATTTTTTTTTTAAAAAAACCATTAATTAAATCAAAACGACATCGTTTTGGTATTGTGCACCCTGGTCCACAATATAAATTGCCTTAACTAAACATGAGGAAAAAAAAAGAAAAAAGAAAAAAGTTACGCTAATCTAAACTAAACAAAGTCATTTTAGACCTGTGTAAACAATACGAATTGTGGCCCCAATATAATTTGTGAGGTTATATCAATTATTATTGTGTGGACCATGGTCCATGGTCCATGGTTCACAATATGAGGACCATGGTCCACACACAGCTGTGTGTATCATACTATCAAATAATGTACATTCAATATAAATATAATGTACATTGTATTCAGAGAATATATATTATTTATGTACTGAATGTACATTATTTTTATAGTCAGTATAAAATAATGTACATTTAGTACATTAAAAATGTACACACATCTGTGTGGACCTTTGCCAGGTTATATTAAGTGGGTTTTTGAGAGAATTGTAAAACGGGCTTTATTAGCTCATTTTTAGCCAGAGTTACTATTTTAATTGGGTCGAGGATTATTTTGGAGTTGGGACCATGAACCAGCCCACAATCAGCCGAATAATGGCTTGTCAAGTCTCTTTTAGATTCATCAAAATTGTGTAGAGTATTCATTTCATTTCCCTTTGTGATTCAAATCTAAATAATTTCACGTATATGAACATGACTATTCCACTTTCTTTTTGGCCGCACCATGAGGTGGGGCTCACATAACATCATACACAATAAAATTAGCCAATTGCTATATTTAACATTACACTTTTTCTCTAAATTATAAGATAATGGTAGAATTTGTTCATACTTGTTGATCATACTCACTTCTCTTTCATAAGTAATAACTCATGTCTCTAAATTATAAGATAATTTTATCTTATTTTCTAAAAGAACATTATAGACGAAATTTACAACATCAATAGCTTAAGAACGTGAAGTGAGCACGACTTAAGGACAAGAGGTATGCATGACCAACATCCTATAATTAGCTTACAAACTAATTAAATATTTAACATTCAAATACCTACGACTTTCAGTAATTTATAATATAGCGAAAGTAAATTCAGGACAGTACTCTAATGGTTGAGACTTGAAAAGTTACACTTGAAATTTATTCCGACTGGTCGAGTTCATGGGGTCCAAGATGTGACGAAAGTGGAGGGTATTTATGTAATTTCCCTATCTCTGAAAGTCCAAAACATTGGATACACTCGTACACCTTCCCTGTTCTCATTTGTCCCTGTGGACTGTG
Source organism: Ipomoea triloba (assembly GCF_003576645.1). Classification (NCBI taxonomy): domain Eukaryota; kingdom Viridiplantae; phylum Streptophyta; class Magnoliopsida; order Solanales; family Convolvulaceae; genus Ipomoea; species Ipomoea triloba. The sequence continues at coordinate 2,801,118 of NC_044925.1, read as the reverse complement.
GATTCCAGCCTTGCCAAAACCAGTCTCCCAGATTCCACTTTCAAGGCAAAACTCAACTTGAAAACTAACAGCGTGCGCTCACAACACTAAAAAAAAAAAGGGAAAAGAAAAGGAAAAGAAAAGAAAAGAGTTGGCGCTGTGGTGTTGTAGAAGCTAAGTGGATGATGGCTGGGTATAGAGCTGAAGATGACTACGATTATCTATTCAAAGTGGTTTTGATTGGGGATTCGGGTGTGGGGAAATCAAACTTGCTCTCAAGATTCACCAGGAACGAGTTTAGCCTGGAGTCCAAGTCCACCATTGGCGTTGAGTTCGCCACCAGAAGCTTGACTGTGGATGCCAAAGTCATCAAGGCTCAAATTTGGGACACCGCTGGCCAAGAAAGGTTGCATTTTTAACCCCTATTTTGGTGTTTCTCGATCTGGGTATTTCATATCTGTCATAACAATAACTTTGCTTCATTGGGAATTTCAAGAACTGCATTATTGTCTGATCTGAAGTTCTGAATTGCTCTGTGTGTGTGTGTGGAAGTATTGATTGATTTGGTTGTAGCTTTGGAGAGATCTGAGGAATGTTGGTATCAGCTTCTTTAGTTTCCTAGGTTGCTAGTAAGCCCACATTTGATCTATACTAGATTAGATCTTGCTAGGAATGCTAGCTTGTGTGAAACATGTATGCTGTGGTCATGTCTGATGTTGTTCAATGTGCAGTGTTGTATTGATTAGGTTACCTGAACCAAAAATTTCAATAATGTCTTATTAACTAGGTGATCTGAACTATAAAATCGAATCTTTGACAACTGAGAATCTACAAACTTTCTGTTAGGATCAAGTGCTTACCACAATGCTAAAGCGGGTAGCAAAGACGCAACTTTATTTTCCTTTACCGCAGCATTTTCGAGAGGCAGGTGTTAGACTTGGCCCTTCAGGTCTGCCCAATAATTCCCTAGTCAACTGGTGCTGGACTTGCCCCTTCACAGGCCTCTGCCCAAGACTTTCCTACATATACTGTAGGCATCTAATACCTTTACCTTTTATAGACCATGCTGCTTGTAGTTCTAATAAATTTTGGCTTACATCAAAATCGTAGAAGAAAGCAGCTCAAATTATGAATCAAAAAATAAAGGGGGAAAAAAAAAAAGAAACCGAAAAATAGGGAGGGAAGAAAAGCAACCTATAGGTACATGATTGACTTGGATCACATTTTAGGGGGGTGGGAGATAAGCAATGACAACGTTTTAGGGAAGTGCTTTACTTCGATTTGTTTTTCTTTATATAAATTATAGTTCTATAGGGATGCCGCTAATAATATCCCTACCTTTAAATGGTTAACCTGCCAATCTATTGAAAAGGCGTTATGTCGTGTTGCATATCTGTTCTTAGTACAGTGGATAAGCTATGCGTTTTCTGCTACAGGTAGTGTTGGATAGCGACTAATAGACGTGCCACTGAGCTGATTATTGCTTCTAGCAGTTGATAATAGCTCACATTATAGATGCCAATAATTGGTAGTGCATAAGCCATAATTCTTCTGAACTTTGATATATAACCAAAAGATATTGGAATATTGGCTGAAAAAGACATCATACTTTCCAGTTTATAGGTTAGTTTTGATAAGAATACTTCATTTCTATGTTACTTGGACTCAGATTTCCATTTCGCCATTTCGGAGATGGCCTTCACTATGGCAGCTCTGACAATCTAGTAGGATTGTAATTTGGTCGAATTTGATTATAGACAAAGCAGCAATGATGCTTTGCAATGTCACTCGAACAACCTTAACTTGGGTTTAAATGAATCTTGGGCCATCTTGAACCAAAAATGAATTGAAGTGGCACTAATTGATTCATTGCTAGATGTGAGCTTATTTGATATGTAATTGTGCTTTGTTATGTCGCATATTGCGCAATTTCCTTAGCTTCTGAACGCCCGCTGTGGTTTCCAGGTACCGGGCAATCACTAGTGCATACTACAGAGGTGCGGTGGGTGCTTTGCTCGTGTATGATGTGACCCGCCACTCGACTTTTGAAAGTGTTGAGAGGTGGCTCAAGGAGTTGAGAGATCACACGGATCCCAACATCGTTGTCATGCTCGTAGGCAACAAATCTGATCTCCGGCACCTCGTGGCAGTGTCAACAGAGAACGGGAGGTCTCTCGCGGAGAGGGAATCCCTCTACTTCATGGAGACTTCAGCACTCGAAGCTACTAACGTCGAGAACGCTTTCTCTGAAGTTCTTGCCCAAATCTACCACGTCGTGAGCAAGAAAGCCATGGAGAGCGGTGAGAATGGGACGGCTTCTTCTGCTGTCCCTTCGAAGGGCGAAAAGATTGATATTGGTAAAGATGTATCTGCAGTCAAGAAAACCGGTTGCTGTTCTTGAACACTTCCAAGCAAGTTAAGGTGCATTAATGGTGGAATGTGTATTGCTACATGTTTGTATGTACACCTATGTTGTTTTGAACATCCTAGGCTTTTAGTTACACTGTGTTCCTAGTATTTTCTTCATTCACTTGATAGAAGGAATGTACTTATTCAGTGGATTCTATTAACATCTGATTCATTCTTTCTTCTTGTACTACAAAGGACTGCAATGGCTTCTCTTTTTCCTTTAATTTTTTCAAGTTCTAAGGCAAATGAGTATATGTTTAGAGATGAAGTATAGGCTCTATTTGGTAAAGATTAAATGTGACAAAAATTATACACTTGCATGAATATGATTTTTTTTTTTTTTTTTTTGAAATCAAATGTGAGATTAATCTAAAAGCCGTTAGAAATTTCATGATAAATGCATGTTATGTTAAACATTGTTTGGGTTGTTGTGATCATTAAAGGCAATATATTCAACTGATCATAATTGATGTCACCTCTCCGGAAACATTAATCTGTTTACTAACAGAAAATTCTGTTTTCTGTTTTTCAATTTTTCAGTTTTCATTCTCAGTTTTCTATTCCCTGTTTTCTGTTTAGAAAACTTGTTTACTACACTCATTTTTTCAAATTAACGTTATAAAATTAGCAAGTTTAATTTCGAGTAATTTTTAGACCTTATATTTAAAATATTTTAAAATATATTTGATTTAAATAGAATAAATATATATTTTACTTTGAAGTCCAATATATGTAAAAAAAAAAAATTTACATTTGATATCCGGACCAAATTTATATATGTATATAACATAAATAAAAATATATTTGAACCAATAACCTATTAAGTTCACAAAAAATTTAATTTAGATAATATTAATATTTTTTGAGCTAATATTTAAAATATGTTTGGATATATTCATTTGAATGACATGACATGTATGTAATATATAATTTTTATTTTGAATTCTAATATAGTAATATATGTGTGAAATTTCGATATATGATATCTGGACCAAAACCAATAATCAATTGAGTTCAATCAAAATATAAAGCGTGGTATATGTTTCAACTTTTAATTTAGATAATATTAATGATGTATAATTTTAAGCATAATCAAATAAGTTATGTTTAAATAAATAATGTAAATAGAAAAGATAGAAGATGATATAAGTAAAAGAAGATGATAATAAATGTAATCATAGTAATGAATAAATATGTAAGTAGATAATGGTAAGAATGTGGTTATAATGACATATAGTCTAATAGATGATATCTGATTCTGTTTTCCATTTAGAAAACAGTTTTTGATAGTGTTTCAGTTTTCTTGAAAACTGAAAAATTATTTCCTGTTTTCAAAATGGAAAACTGTGCTAGTAAACATGTTTTCTGTTTTCTGATTTCTAGTTTTCAAAATTTCCAGAAAATTAGAGAAATTTTCCAGTTAGTAAACGCACCCTAAAAATCCAACTGTTTTTTTCAATAATAATAATAACCCAACTTTTAGACATGATAGATGTAATATAAATTGTTGAAACGCATTATGAGAATCAATAAAGTACCATTTTTCTTAGGCTGTCGTTGATGATCACTTTTATCTCACAAGTATAAAAGATAATTCTTTTTTTTCTTTTTTTTTTTTACAAAGAAAATTTGTGATTACTATTTAAGGGTGTGCATTGTGTATCTTAATGAGAGACCATGTACAACGAGCAGTCAAAAAAGTATTAACAAGAATCGAACTTATAATTTTTTAATATGATAATTATGCTATACTTAATCAGTGACTCAATAATGTTAGTTAATCTTTTTCTTTTTGTACTAATCACAATAACTAATACTTATTACTTAATCAACCTCTCTAAGCACGCCAATTAAGGCAACTCTATGAGGTCATGTGCAACCACCCCTACAAGTGGTGGTGATGAAACTAGCATATAAAATTACAATATTCTCTATATTAAGATCCATTTACAATGACATGTATGATAATTTAAATCATTCTAAATTAATATGGATTAGTTTACACCTCTATTATCATTCCACCTGAGTGGTCACACGATCGAACCTCGATGGTGGAAACATTGATTCTTTGGGCATATACTACTTTGTTAAGTGATCTGCAATTATGTCGCTCACAATGTTGTTTGGGAGGCAGTTTCTGACTTCTGAATCAGGTTGTTGGGAGTGGTTGGACATTCTGCCTATATTTCTTGTTGATTGTCTTTCTTATGATTTAATGAATTAAGTTTTTCCGTTAAAAAAATAGCTTATGCTTGTGTTGGATAAAATGTTAGAGGATGATCTATTCAAAGAGTGGTTCATTACTTGTAATTCGACAAATTAAGGGCAAAGGTGACTGTCATACCCTAATTGCACTTTGGTCTGGACATTTTGAAAGTTTTTGATGAAATGAGATTGGAGTACATGATTCACTTAAGAGGCTAATCATACGTGTACATTGGATAAAGAGTTACTTTTGGTCCTAAATTTATAGGTGGTAGATCATTTTTAGTCTTTTTTTTAATCATAACATCCTCATTTGGTTATGGTATTATTGTGTTAAATACACAAAAATTTGGATCTTTTTTATACAAAGTGGATTGACTACGCTATATTTTTATGTTTTTTTTTTTGGAATAAATCTATAATTAAAGACCAGAATGCTTTTGTATTTAACGACATTTAAATTGTTTTAAATTGTTTTATTCATAAACGACATTTAAATTGTTTTTGGATCAAATAGGAATGTTCCGATAAAAAAGACTAAAAGTGGATTGACACCTATTAATATAGGACCAAAAATGAAATTAACTCATTAGATAAAATATGTTTTTTTTTGTTTCATTATCTTTATCATGTCATACATTTTTTCAATATATTATCAGTGACACATCATCATGCTATGTCAACACTGCCTCTTACCATACCAGAATATATTTTTTACAAGATGAAGATATTTAAAATGTTGTCAATAAAAGATTATTAAGATTTAAACCCAAATTATTTATATAATTAATAAAGTTTAAGTTTTACTATTACACTACACATTGTTAACTTATATATTATTTTATTTAATATCATCATTAATATATAAAAATATTTTAAAATATATCTATCAAAAGTTAAATTCATTTACTTCTAGAATTTTTTTTCCAAAATTATTATTACTATTAGTAATTAAATAATAATAATAATAATAATAATTAATACTATTATTATTTGACATAAATAATAACTTTGATTTATTTATGTCAAGTACTAATTAAATAATACAGAGTAATAATAATAACTTTGAAAATAAAAGTTCTTTAGAATTAATTTAACTTTGAAAAGATATATTTTAAGAGATTTTACAAATTAATATTAAATAAAATAATAAGCGTATTAAACAATTACAAAGTAATTTACAATATGTTTGGTTTACATAATACCTAGGTGAGGAACGATATAATATTTTTGAGAATAAGCCTATTTCATTTTTTGAAAAGTCATTTTATTCTCGGAAATAAGCTATTTAGCTATCCGGGGAGGGCTTGGAATTATAGTATTCCTGAGTTCTCAATAATAGCTATTTTACGTAATATCTAATTTATTCTTGCCTAATTTCTTTTTTTTTTTTTGAAAACTTTGCCTATTTGTTATGCATTATAAATATATAACTATTGTTGTTGTTATTATTTATTTATTTAATTTTATTAATGCCTAATTTTATTTTAATTAATCTTTATTTTTGTTATGTAATATAATGTGTGTAATATATATATATATATATATATATATATATATATATATATATATAGTGAGTTTGTCATTTGGAGGAGTGAGTATATGTATATAATTGCATTCAAATGAGAACCATGCATGCTTAACATGAGATCATAAAAATTGCATGAGTGTACACAATTTACTACATAAATACACATTAACTACTTTCAGAGTCTGATCTCCACCGACATCTAAGCATGCCGAGAAGTAATTAGTTGTATTGATGTAACAAAATGTGTGCACTTGCAAAGGACCTTGTGGTCCAGTGGCATCAAACCCTTCTCTTTATACGGGAGGTGGTGGGTTCGAGCCTCAGTGGAGTCAATATTGACTTTTGTGCTTCAATAGGTTGAGAACAGATACTGTATTGTAATAGAGTTAGTAATATTAAGTAGGTTCTTACCTAAACGCAAGTGCGCTTATTGTATTTCAATTCATTAATCCAACTAAATACTATTATACAATTCCTAAATTATATTTTTTCATGCACTAATCAAGGGAATGAAATTTCAATTCTGATCTATTTCATTCCAATATGATCCTTATTTTCTCAAAATTAATTCCATAAACCAAACTCCCTAATAATGGTATAGATTAGTAGTTAAAACTTTTTTTAAAATCTTTTATTAGTTTTTTGGTTAATTCTTTTTGGAAATATTTTGAGAGAATGTGTGATTTGACAACAACAACAATAATAGATGATAAAGTAATAACAAGACAAGGAAAAAGTTCATTGAAAATTATACTAACGAACTTTGCAAAATCAAATAAAAGTCTAAAGGATATGCTTGATTTGGGTTGTAGAAATTTATTTGAGTAAAAATCACGCTTTACTTTGTATTGAAAATCAAATTTAGACAAGTTCGTTGACAATTACGGAATATACCATAGAGAAAAAAGTTATATTGTACATTTTGAAATTATATATATTTTTTGCTTTGATCCTTGACGTAACAACTAACCAGTGTGGGAAAATATTCTTTTACTTAACTAGTATGCTACCCGATCCGTGCGACGTACGGACTAAAGATTTGAAATATTATAACTATGCTATGTTATTAAAAATCATTAATGTTATTAAATTTCATATATATATATATATAAAAGAAATATGAGATTTATTCATTTATAAAGTTTTATTATTTAATAATTATGTTGATTTTGATCAAACAAACAAAGCAATAATGGGAATGGGATGGGTTCTTAGGGATGATGAAGGCAGGTTTATTGCAGCAAAAGGAATAAACATGCAAGGTCGTTTCAGTGTGCAGGAAGCCGAAGCTTTCTCTATTCGGGAGGCTCTAAGTTGGCTGAACGAGATAAGTGTGGAGACGTGGATGTTGAAATAGATTCGCAAGTTGTCTACCATGCTATACTAACACTTCCTTTTTATTCTTCTTTTGGCATTCCAGTTAATGATATTAAAGAAACTACATTTACGATAAATAATGTAGTTTTTCACTTTACTAAGTGATCTGCGAATCATGCTGCCTACATTGTTGCTCGGCAAGACGTTTTTGCAGGTTGCGGGGAATGGGTTGATATCCCGCCCCCTTTTCTTGTCGACGGTTTGTCTGATGATTGCTACAATAAAGTTATGAACATAATTATTTGTAATTAAAATAAGAATTGATATTTAAGGTGGTAATTACTACAAAAAATAAACTATATTACTTCCTCTGTCCCATTTTACCTGTCCTATTTACTATTCATGAGTCAAACCAACTCTTTCTTCTTTGCTTATTTTCTTTAGTAATTTTTTTATTATTTTTAAATTTAATTTTTTGTGTTTAATAGTACTTTCAATGTAGTTTCTAAATATATAAATTTTATATATTAATGCTAAACTTTATATTATGAAAAATTGGATTAAAAATTAGTTCAGTAAAGCCTCGTTAAACGAACCAGACAACCATTTTGGGACGGAGGTAGTATAAGTTTAATACAAAGTATTTAAAATTACAAATTTTTAAGGACTTATAAACTACATTAGTAGTTGAATTACAATTTTTCAGAGTCACCACAAATCAAAATTTTGAAACCATTGAGCAGATTTCTAACTCTAGATGAACATCATATAGTTGACCATAGACAAAAATTGATCGATTTCCTTAATAACAACCAAACAGGAGATAGTGTTTACCCTAAACTTTTATTGATAGTCATTCAAAAGTAAATATACAATGAAATTGCATGTATTGTTTTTAACTATAATATATTAACATTGATAAAAATGATATATTTTCAAATAAGCATATTCTTCCAAATTTATTAATTAATTTGAAAACATAATATGTCATGATATTAAAAAAAAAATAATGCAAATACTATTATAAATAGTATAATATATTACGTTTAATAAATGTATAATATATTATGTTTAATACAATCATAATATATGTATAATATATTACATTTAAAATGAATGAACGAAAATACTATTAAAAATAGAATCATACAATTTAAAATTATAACTTAGTGATATCTAATAAAATTTAGTATGTTACACACACACACATTAAAGCATAAATCATTAGTATGAAATTATATAAAATATATATTACACATAACATAATGTTTTTTTACATATATAAAAATTAAAATTTTGTACTTTAAATGCATCTATTACATTATATCTCATAATCCAAAGAATATCTAAATCTAAATAAATTATTTACAATTTATATTTATTGAAAATTAAAATAGTACACATAATACACTAGTAGCTACTACTAATCTAATTTGAATTTTAAATTACAACTATTAAAGACTTTTTGTACACAACATTCATATTTTTACTGCAATGATTGTATTTTATGTTCTTTTAATTTATAAATATTTATTTACTTTTTTTAGTATTTTCCCCAAAAAATTATTTACAAAAGGTGTAAAATGGAGTAATAATATAAACTTGAGATAATAAAAGGTGACAAAATGACGTAATATATGTAGTAATTTGTCTAATTATTGAATTAATTAGCATATATAAAAATAGACTACTAAAAAGTGTGAAATGGAGTAATAATATAAACTTTTAAAACAGGTTAGTCAATGGAGAAATCGATGTGTATACTATTTTGTAGTACTTAATTACCTTATATAAAAATAGCCTATTAAAAGGTAATAAATTATTGAGATAAAATGTGAGAAAATAATAATGCTATTAATTGTAGGTAAAAATTTATAGCAATAAAAGGTGATAAAATGACTTAATAATTAGTAATATATGTATAGTAATTTGTAGTGTAAACTTTGGCTGTTGAGTGTAAGCATAAAGATAAAGAATTGATATGAATCAGATATTATTTCGGATACTAATATGTAGATTTTTGGATTTTGTAGCTAAACAATGAAAATGGTAATATAAAAATAGACGATTAAAAGGTGTGAAATGGAATAATAATATAATGTTTAAAAACATGGTAATCAATGAAAAGACGTTGTGTATACTTAATTTGTAGTACTTAATTACCTTATATAAAAATAGCCTTTTAAAAGGTAATAAAGTATGGAGATAAAATGTGAGAAAATAGTAATACTATTAATTGTAGGTAAAAAATTATGGTAATAGAAAGTGATAAAATGGCTTAATTAGTAATATATGTATAGTAATTTGTACTAGTAATATATGTATAGTAATTAGTAAAATCTATTCAATTAATTACGAATATTAATATGTATATTTTTTTTATTCTGTGAAATGATATTTTTGTCCAATATGTTGATATTACTAAAGTGTCTTTCAGTTTGAGCGGGAAAACTCAACCAAACACTTTTGTTATTATATATACTAGTATTTTCGCCCGTGCGTTGCACGGAATGGATTTGTTATTATATTTAAAGAATATTTGGATCAATATACAATTATATATATTATAACTTCGAATATTATATAGCGCAATTGATGAAATTGATTGGACCGATTATGTTTTCCTAGCTTGAATTAGAACAAATAATTGTCCTATTACCCGTGCGTGGATAATTTTTTTTATTATATATTGAGATAATAAAAATAAAGATGAAATTATAAAAAAGTTTAATATTGAACGTGTACATTTATTTGATTATAAGATTAGTACAAAAGTATTACTCAATTAATTGAATAATATATGACTTGTTTGTCTAAAATTATCTTTAAAAAATCTATAAGAAATATGACTTATATAATTATATTATTACTAAAATAAATATGAGAAAATGAGAAATAAATTAATTATAATTATTATAAAAATAAATTCAACGACCAATGCTTAGCTTAATTACCATAATAATTATTAGGCAATTATTATTAGTCAGTTACACTAATATATGTGTAATTATATTTTTATACTTTAAGTATATTCATTTTCACCATATTGCATTTAGTTTTATCTTCCTCCTCCATATTTGAATGAATTAATTTTGATTATTATAAAAATCTAACAACCCATGTTCAATTAATTTTTTTTAAAGTTTAAATAACTTAGAGTTTTTAAAAGGAAAGTATACTTAATTATTAAAGTTTTTAAATAATTTTCAGTCAATTAGTAATATATCTTTTTCTTTTTTGGATAAATGATTTTACTTTTATTAATAGTGTTGATACGTGAGTATTATCAATTAATAGATATTAGTTAATTTCTATTTTACATTTTCTTAACAAATAAGCTTTATTAATTATTTGACCAATAAAATATTTAATTAATTGACTACAAAAGTCTGGGCGGGGAATGAAATAGGAAGGAAACTTTTATATATAGTAGAGAATATAGATTACGATCTTTTTATATTTTAAATCAATTAGTAATATCATTTTTTCTTGTAATAAGGGTCAAATAAGCCACTGAACTACACACAAAACTGCAATTAGGCCATCGAACTCAAAAAGAATGCAATTGGATCCCTGAACTACATAAACTCATGCAATTAAGTACAAATTGACATGTTTTCAAAAAAAAAAAAGGTCCACCTATTTACCTACACTTGTGATGACATGGCGGTTACTAATTTTAAAATAATTTTAATTAAAATAATAATAAAATAAAAAAATAGACGTCTCCGGCAGTTCTTCTATTTTTTTTTTTAATTATTAGTGCCGGTTATTATGTGTAAATTAATATTAGGAAACCTTATCTAGGGAAAATGAAAAGAATTACGTAGTAATATTTACCTAATTTTCGTTTCATTTTTAATTGATGATGTAGAATATTATTATTGAAATATTTCCGTTTCATTTTAAATTTTCGTTCCTTTTTTAATTTACCTTTAATATTGTTTAAAATATGCCTTTATTATTGATGATGTAGAATGTTTTCCTTTTTTTTTTTAATTAAAATGCAATGATATGACCATTTCCTTTTTCATTTTAGTCAATTATGAATATTTTTTATTTGCAGTCAATTATTAATATTCATTTCTTATTTTCTTTTTATATATTCAGTGAATTAGTAATATCAGATTCATTTTTAGTCGATTATTCTTTTTTTTTTTCAGTTAATTAGTCAATTAGAATAATAGATCCACTGGTATTTTTACCTAATTTCTGTTTTATTTTTAATTAATGATGTAGAATATTATTATTGAAATATTTTCATTCCATTTTTAATTTACCTTTACTATTGTTTAAAATTTAAAATATGTTTTTACTATTGATGATGTATATTATTATTATTGAAATACTAGTATTTTCACCCGTGCGTTGCACGGAATGAATTTGTTATAATATTTTAAGAAATATTTGAATCGATATACAATTATATAAATTATTACATCGAATATGAGTATGAATAAGTGTATAAATGCAATTATAGTATGAGTCTTCCTTGCATGCAACAAATATCACAAAAATTCAGTGTTCTAAAATAAGTGTATAAATGCAATAGGTAGATAATTTACATTATTGCATCATATTCATTAATTTTATTACTTGTCGGTTAGTTATTGCAAGATCTTGAGATACAGTTATATTTTGATATTCAGTAAGTATAACAATATTGGAGAAAAATTTACATGGGAGTAATGTGATAATCAGTTGAGTAATTGTTGGTTGATCGTAGAGCGTTGTGTTGGAGGAAGAAGATGATATATAGTGAAGATTTATTGCCCTTCACTATATATCATCTTCTTCCTTCAACACGTTGATATTCTCTGGACAAATAACTGTTGGAAAAAAATTAGCATAAAATGGCATTTTACTGGCAATATTGTGGTACAAATATATGTGGGGTCCACTTTCGATTTGGGTCGGGTCAAAGTGGATTCGTGTTCTTCGTAGTTAGACGAAAAGATTGATATATTGTACGCTCAAAACTGATAATGGGTGAATGAGAAATTGGTTCTCAAAGTTGACCCATTTGAGTTAGAAAAATATAGAGAAAAACCTTTCAAATAACTTTTGTCCCACATTGGTTTGAGAAGTGGTTTGCACCACTACTTATACAAGAGTTTTTCTACGGCTTATTGAATTGTATAGCATAGAGGCTCTCTCTCGCGC